>NW_005871833.1:36795-70711 GCF_000147115.1 Myotis lucifugus | reverse complement strand
CAGTTAGGGAGATGCCGAGTGAAGGACCCGGTGAGTGTTTTCGTTCGTTTGTTCAGCATGAACACCCATGCAGGTAAAACTCCTGGAAAAGTCTACAAGGAATTGCTAACTGGTTACCTCTCGGGAAAGGGGGGGGGGGGGGGGAAGTCCCTTCTCCCACCCAGACCGTTTGAATGTTCCTGCCAGAAATATGTATTTCTTCTCTAGGAGTAAAATCAATGAATTATAAAAAGCTCATTAATGTCGCCTCGGAGTCCAATTATTCGCTTTCAAGGAACTAAAGCAGGGGAACGAGGCGGAGATGTACAACAGATTACACGCCAGCCTATTCACGGAGCATTTTTATTAGAAAAATGTGCTCGGCAGCAGAATTAAATTGCATCCTCGTAAATCATACTTTGCAGTATTATGTGGCCGGTACGAATTTTAAAGGGAAAATTTTTCATAAGATACAGTTAGTGACAAAAAGCAGGTTACCTAAGAGCACACAGAATATGAGACCGCCAAATTACAATTTCTATTTAGTAAGTTTTAGGTAAATATAAAGTGGAATTTATACTTAGTATGCAGTTGCTTGCTACATTAAGAAGCTCCTGGCTTAGGGTGAGGGATGGTCTAAACTCAAGTCTTCACAGTCTCCTCTCACCCAGCAGTGCCACAGAAATCTTCCAGGCACCCCTAAACGTGAATGTGGCACTACCCCTTGGGTCAGAGGTTTTCAAGTCTGGCTACACGTCAGGATAGTTGGGGGAGTTGATAATCACTGTACGTGCCCAGGGTTCCTCAGACGTGTTTGTCTGCAGCTCCCCAAGTGATACTAAGGTCTGGTTATGGTTTTAGAGGTGATTTTATCATGTTCTATAGACCCCACTCCCTCTCCTTTTCAAAGGCGTCCATCTGCAATACCAGCTTCTCTCTGGATCCTGGGTTATTCCTTGCCATCAGATACCACACGTTCTCAGAGCTCCCCTAGCTACTCCCCTCTTTTCTCAGCAATGCCCCCCTGCCCCCCCCCCCCGCCCGGCCCCAAATGAAAAGCCTCTTGGAAGTCTCATGTCACTGACTCAACACGCTCGAGGCACATTCTCTCCCTCCTGTGTCATTCGAGCTGCTATCCCTTCCACACTCGGGAACTTCAGCAATTCTCTACGCGGCTGAGAAATCTGTTCCTACCCTCATCTTGATCTTCAAACATCCTCGTTAAAACAAACAACGATAACGCAAACCCTGCTATCTTATTTTCCATGACACACGACACTGCCCTGGTTCCCCCCTAAGCTCACGGCCTCTTCCCGGTCATCTTCGCTGGCTTCTAGGCTGTCCAACCTTTGACTGAACGCTCAGCCCTCGGTCATTAAACGCCTCCATCAACCTCAAGGGGCAGCCGCACCTGGTCGCATGGTTCATATGCCGCCTACACACCTCTAGCTCTCAAATTTAAACCTTCTGTCACTGGACCCTCCACAGAAGCCCAGTCTGGCTGATAGGCAGGCAACTCAAAGCATTTAAGACAAACTAGAATGTCTTTCCCCCCATTTCTGTAAATAGCACCAGTTGTGGTAGCCCCAAACCTCACAATTGCTCCCAATTCCCTTTTTTCTTGCCACCCACATCCGATTCATCAGCAAGTGCTGCCGACTCTCCACCGCAGCTGCACCCGAGATCCGTCCCGGGTTTTCCCTCTGCGTGACAGTCCCAACCACCTACTCACTTGACCACCGGCCCCCACTCCAAACCCTTCCCCCCAATCCTCTCTGCACAGCGTCCAGGGTGATCGTTAAAGGCGAGTAAAAGGTCATGTTCCAACTTGAATCACCTCCTGCCCCTACCCGAGTCACACTTAAATAAATGTCCAGAATCCATACCACAAACAAGGTTAGAAGAAAAGCCATCAATATTGTCATGGCAGAGTGTTAAATATTGGGGCTGGAACATTTCACCTCTTCATACCTTCAGAAATCTCTCCCCACACTGAAGTTGTAAAGATAGTCTAAGAGCCTCATGTTTTAGTTCTCTGTGTTTACTTTTGTAGGTGTTCTCTGGGACGGCTCTATTTTTCCTCCTGACATGTTTCTGTAGATGAGCGGGGCCTGTTCCTAAACTCTCTAGCTGCCCCGCTGGCTCATGCCTCTCTCTGTGCATTAGCCGAGCACATTCATTATTATAGGTTTACGTTATCTTGATATTTGAAAGGGCAACTGCCCTACCTCTTCCCAAAAGTGTCTATTCTTAGTCCTCCACCTTGAAACTACTTTTAGAATTAGCTTGTCAAGCTTGATCAACTATCCTATTGGGATTTCAACTGAATAAATCCACAAAGCAATTTAGAGAAACCTGAAAATGTTATGCCAAAGCCTTCCACCTCTGACGGTGGTCTATGCCACCCCCGCCCCCCACTCCCCGCCGTACACATGTCTTCTATGGTCATCAACAGATTGCAGCTTTTCCCCCTACAAAGACCCTATTTGCCTTTAGGAGGTCTTTTTACTGATTGCTTATCCAATTGGTTATTTTCGGGTTACAACAGTGGTCTAGCTTTTTTGGAAGGGGGGAAAACTACAGATTTACAGAAAAGTTGTGAAGATTTTACAAAAATCCCTTAACATCACTGCATAACCTTGATACATTGTCAAAATGAAAAAGTTAATATTAATATAAAACTATCGATTAAACTACAGACTTTACTTGGATTTCACCCATTTTCCCATAAATGCCTTTCTTCCATCCCACAACTCCGGGCCGTAACATGTTCTCATATTTTCTTGTTTTTCATGACTTTAGCAGTTTTGAGAAGTACTAGTCAGGTATTTTGTAGAATGTCTCTCAATTTGAATTTGTCTAATATTTTCTCATGGTAATATCTCGGGTTAGGAGTTTTTGAGAAGAATTATCTGCTATGGCTTTTTGTATGTTGATTTTGTATATAATGAACTTGCTGACCTCTCATGTTAATTCTAAGAGTTTGTCTATAGATTTTCCTGGATTTTTTACTGACAAATTTTTACTTGATTTGGCCATCATACCTCATTTCATTATCATAACACATTGGCTAGGACCTCGGGGGTGATATGGAATGTCTTGTTCTAGACTTGAAAGGGGATCTTTCTTACTTTTTACCATCAAGTAAAAAGGTTCACAACAAGCTTTCTTGTAGAGCCTCTTTATTAGAGGTTAAGGAAATCCCTTTACGTTATAGTTTTCTAAAAATAATTTTATCATAAATTATCTTTATAAGTATCTTCTCTACATCTATTGGGAAAATTGTACTTTATTATTTTACATAATCTGTTAATGTAGAGAATTAAGGTGGATTTTCTGATGTTGAAACATGTTTGAATTTCTAAACCCTACTTAATTGAGATGATGAGGGTCTGATTTAAATACACATGCAGCTGGACACTCCTGGGTTACATTTTACTTTTGTTTTTTGCATCTAAGGTCTTACTTTGTTATTCTTTCCTTGTTTGGTTTCAGTATCAAGGTTATACTGGTCTCAGAAAATGATCTGGATTGCTACCTTGCTGTTTATACTTTCCACAACAGCGTACAAAAAAAAATGGAGAATCTCTACTTTTTAAAAATTTAGTATAACTCACTATAAAATTATTTAAATCTGATGTTTTTTTGCATGGAATATGTTGGACTTATATTTCTGCTTTTCTTGAGTCAATTTTGGTCATTTATATTTTTAAACAAAATTGTCCATTTCACTTAAATTTATTAGCATGTAATTAGTCATAGTATTCTTTTGATTTTTAATTTAGTCTTCACTGGTAATTATGTCCTCTTATCTATTAATATCATTTAATCAATTCTTCATCTGTTTTCATCAGTGTTGCTGAAAATTTGACAATTTTATGTCTTTTAAAGTGACTTTTTTGACCATATTCTTTCTCCCTTTCCATTTAATTTTTTATTATTTGCTTCCTTCTACTTATTTGGGTTTCTTTTCCTAGCATCTTGAATTGTATATTTAACTCATTTAATTTTAATATTTCTTAAATTTTAACAGATATATTTAAGGCTATGGCTTTCCTTCCAAGTGCCACTTGACCCACATTCCATATAGTCCATTAAATTTCCTCTTAGCAACATAGGAATGTGTTTAGATTTCCAAGTACTCTGGAAAATGGTTTGGATTGTACATTTCTCACTTAATTGCATTTTGCCAAATGATATGGCTTGTTATTATTTGATGTTTGTTAAAACTTCTCTTGTGATAAATCAGGCTATCTGGGTTTTATGG
The DNA here is from genome assembly GCF_000147115.1 of Myotis lucifugus. Classification (NCBI taxonomy): domain Eukaryota; kingdom Metazoa; phylum Chordata; class Mammalia; order Chiroptera; family Vespertilionidae; genus Myotis; species Myotis lucifugus. Next base: position 66,465 of record NW_005871833.1, on the reverse strand, counting down.
ACCCATGGATTAGCTCAGAGCTTAATGCATAGAAGTCTCTCAATAAATGCTTATTCATCCATTCTTTCAACAAATATTTGCATGCTTACTACATACAAGGCCAATGCTAGGCATAGTTCATTGCAAATGAGAATGAAATGGCCCCTACCCTAATTAATTTGACAGATACAGCTTCAAGCTTCAGTCTAGCTGAGAAGATAGATATAATAAGCTGACAAAATGAACTTTTAAAAATGGTGGCGAAGGCTCTAAAGAAAAAAACAACATGTGGAAATGAGGAGGGCTGTGCTTGGATGGTGGTTACATAGAGTAGTCAGTGAAGACTTCTCTGAGGAATCAAAAGCTGAGACTAAATTGTGCAAAAGAGCCATCCTGGGGAAGATCAAGGGAAAGAACATGCTAGAAAGATAAAATACCAATGTACTAAGACCAGAAGAGAAAAACAGAGAAAAGACGCCAGAATGGCTGGAGGGTAGCAGGAATGGGGTTTAAGGGCATAAAATGAGATTGTTCAGGTATGCAAGAGCTATCTCTTTCGAAACTAGAGGTCAAGATAATGCTCATTTCAGTTTCGTTCACTATGAACTAAATGTGCTGGGGAGCCAGTAAAGAGTTTCCAGAAGATCTGATAGCAGCCACTGTAAGATAATTCATGTTGCTGTGGGGAGACTTGGGGGACTAGAGATAGGTAAGCGAGGAGGCAGGAAGGCCAGTGAGGTGGTGGTGCCTAGACAAAGGAGGACAGTGCTCTGAGTTAGGATGGTGGCAGTGGACAAAGGAAGAAGTGAACAAATACAAGATATATTTTGGAGACAAAATGGACACATCTTGCTGATAACTTGTGTACACGTGGCAAAGAAAAAAGTGTAAGAAATGATTCCTACTTCTGCTTTGGGCAACATGGTAGACAGGTGGAAGTGTTATTCAGTGAGTCTTTGAGTAGCAAATTTGGGCAGAGGAAGAGCATAATATGAAGAGCTCCCCTTTGGATATGTTACACTTGAAATGCTTATAAACATGCAAGTGGAGATGCTGAGTAGGGTTCTAGAGAGGTCTCTGCTAGAGTTCTGACTCTGGGGTCCCCTGCACAGAGCTGGTGTTACATGAACAGTCAGTTTAAAATAAATACTACTTTACAAAAATAAAGAGATCAGCTCTTCAGGACTCTTGTGTATTCATTCAGTGCTGACTAGGTAAATATCTTAGTATACAAATTTGTATCTAGTTCCTCAGTAATTTAAATCTAACCAATTTTCCTTAGGGTGAACTTCCTTTTATTTGTTAATCTTCACAAGGAATTGTGGGATACCAGAAAACCAATCATCCCTATTAAAGACAACCAACTCTTTCATCAAAACTGCTCCTAAATTCAAATATGAAAAGAACAGGTTCGAAAAGCAATGACTTACATTAGAAGATTAAAGATAAGCACATGACAACTCTGTCACAAACCAGATGTTATAAAGGGGAAATATGTCGACTGTTTGGCAGAGAGAGGTAAGGTTCAGAACTACATGTGTTTCTGTATGCTAGAAGGCTCATATACCCAACTTCTGCCCACATGTCCCTGTCCTAGAGGGCACTGGGCACCCTGTCTCACAGGAAGCAAAAACATTCAGAAGTCAGGCCTGGTCGCCATGGCTCAGTGGCTGAGCATCCACCAAGGAACCAGGAGGTCATAGTTCGATTCCCAGGCAGGGCACAAGCCCGGGTTGAAGGCTTGATCCCCAGGGAGGGGCGTGCGGGAGGCAGCCATTTAATGATTCTCTCTCATCACTGATGTTTCTCTCTCTCTCTCTCTCTCTCTCTCTCTCTCTCTCTCTCTCTCCCCCCCTCCTCTCTGAAATAAATAATGTACATATTTTAAAATGCAAAATATTAAAAGAAATTTAGAAGTCAGCTATCACATGCTAATCAAAATACTTACTTTGAAAATGTAGGGCTATTCACATACTTTTTTTTCTTTCTCACATTTGTTTACCAGCCACAAAGCTCTAATCCTGAACTGGCAAAATGGTAGACACTCGTTTATTCAATCATTCAACAAATAGGTATTAAGGTTATCAACTCCATCTAGACCAGCCATGGGCAAACTACGGCCCGCGGGCCGGATCCCGCCCGTTTGAAATGAATAAAACTAAAAAAAAAAGACTGTACCCTTTTATGTAATGATGTTTACTTTGAATTTATATTAGTTCACACAAACACTCCATCCATGCTTTTGTTCCGGCCCTCCAGTCCAGTTTAAGAACCCATTGTGGCCCTCGAGTCAAAAAGTTTGCCCACCCCTGATCTAGGCACTAGGGACATAATGATAAACGAGGAGACTCCGTCTCTATCTTCATAGGGTTGAAAAGTCCATGGATGAGGCCACATAATCAAATAACCATACAAATAATATGAGTGAGTAGCAGTAAATGTGATGAAGATAGACTGTGCTATATGCATGTACAAAAAGAGAGTCTGACCTGGGCCAGGTGCTGAACAAGGACATTCCCTGCCTAACTGACGGCGTGTACAAGAGGATTTGGAGAGCCTGGGAGTCAGAATACAAGCTAGCATAAGACAGACACTGGAGACAGAGGCCAGAGCTTGCAGGGCCCGTAGGTCATTGAAGGACTGCAGATTCCTGACAAACAACCTCTAGCTACAGAATTCTGCACTCAAATCTCACTTAAGTCTCTAAAAAATGGCATGATTTCCACACTTACAATGTCAACAGCTCAAGATGTGACTAGAAATATAAAGAGAGGTGATTTGGCTTTCACAGGACAGCTCATCAAGACAGGAGAAAACACACTTCTTATGTAGTTGGTTTTGTCAAAGTCCCACTGAGGAGCCAAATCTAAAGAGGTGCTAAATGTATGTTTTATTTGCAAAATAAAAAGGGAAACATGCATATATATGTATTTGCTTCACTAGGCATGGGATAACTTTGAATAGACTTTTCACAAAAGTAGTGACACGGGACCACTTGGTGTGGCTCAGCAGTTGAGCATCCACCCAAGAACTGAGAGGTCGCCGGATCGATTCTCAGTTAGGGCACATGCCCTAGTTGCAGGCTCAGTCCCCAGTGTGGGGTGTGCAGGAGAGAGCTGATCAATGATATTTCTCTCTCACTGATGTTTCTAGCTCTCTATCCCTCTCCCTCTAAAAATATCAATAAAAATGTATTTTTTAAAAAATTTAGTGACAGCGGTTATCTACAGGGAGGAAAACTGGTGGCTGGAGATGACATGTGGGAAATTTTCACTGTATTTCCATTTCTCCTTTTTAAATTTTGAACCACACAAATATATTACCTATTACAAATTAAAGCAAACGTGCTAATATTAGGTAAGACTTTAGACCAATACATATGAAAATTTTAATGAAAAGGAACATTTTCAAGGAAAATAAAAATGACAAAACTGATTACTAAAGGAATAGGGGAAAAAATCTTAATCTTTTTATGGAGAATCCTGTGTTAAGACGCTCCAGGACATTTTGATAACCTACCACAGGAATTTTCAACCACACAAGCTTAGAAACTAATATTAATTGAGCACATCCCGTGTGCCAGATACTGCATCAAGCGTCACATATATCTGCAGCTCATCCTTACAATACCTGAGACAGGTGCCCCATCGGCTGGTTTACACGTAAGGAAACTGAATTCATGGAATCTCACTCAAACTTACTTGCCTACCTAGTACGTGACTCCAGAGGTCAGACCCTTCAACTCTGCTACACAACTCTATGCCAACAAATTGGAAAACCTTTTCTAGGGAAGCAGAAATTACGTGAAATTTCAGTTGGACTGGAAGTGTCCTTCAAATGCCCAAGGCGGGGGGAATAGTCTGAGTCTGCACAAACTGTTCCAGGGCATTAAAAAAGACTGAAGGCTTGCCAATTCATTTAGCTAAATTAGAAGAGTGGCTCTCAAGAACATATTTCTTACAATGAATATGTGTTACCAAAATAGCTATCTTGTGTGAGGCACTTGCTCTATGTCGGGCACTGGGTTAAGTGCTTTAAACACAGTCTGGCTGCCACTTGGAAAACAGCCTGCAGTTCCTTAAAAGGTTCAACAGAGTTACCACAGGACCCAGAAATCCCATTTCTAGGTGAAATTAAAACATATGCCCACATGCAAACGTGTATATGAGCGTTCACAGCAGCATTAGCATAACAAAGAGTGCAAACAACCCAAATGCCCATCAGCTGATAAGTGGCTACATGAAATGTGGTCTATGCATACAACAGAAGATCTGGCAATGAAAACGAGGCGCTGACACATGCTACAGCAATGCTAAGTGAAAGGAGACAGGCACAAAAGCCCACGTATTGTATAACTCCATTTACACGAAATGTGCAGAGGAGGCCAAACTTGTAGAAATAGGAAGTCGTTTGATGGTTGCCTTGGGCCCTGGGGAGAGGGACATGGAGAGTGAGGGTTTCTTTTTAGGATAAAGAAAATGCTCAAAATTGATTGTGGTGATGGTTGTACAACTCTGTAAATATACTTAACACCTGTATACTGTAAATGGGGGAACTGTATCATATATGAATTATACCTCAATAAAGCTACTTTATATTTATATATATATATATATATTTATATATATATATACATATATATATATATATATATATATATATGAGTTCTCCCAGTAATCTTAATGAAACTGCAACTAATATTTTATAGATGAGCTTAGAGAAGATGTCATCTACTCAAGGTCATAATCGAACTGGTTGAGAAAGCCAAGGTTCAAAGCTAGGTCTTTCTGTCTACACTGCTTACTCTGCACTTCCTAACACGATCCTATACAAATACAATGAAAATCTTTAAGAAAGGGCTCCCTTTTTGAGAAAACATAAACTTACGACTAATGGCTCATGAAGGCAATCTCCTAAAGACCACTAATTCCTACAATACTATTAAGCATTCTGAAGCTAGAATAAGAAGGAAGGCTGCGCACGAAAGAACCTAGCAAATGGTTTTCAATCTTAAATGGGTCTTACTTTAAGAGTGCCCTGGAGGCTAATAAAATAGCTTTCATTTATTAAACTTTTACAACCAGCCAGGCCTAGCACCAAGCACTTTATGTGCATCTTGTTTGATACTCATAACAACTCTATGAGGTAGATACTCTGATTATCCACGTTTTATAGATCAGAGGCGAGCCTTGAGAGGTTGGTGTATCGTCCCAGGCTACATGCCAGTAGGTGGTAAATCAGGAATCAAACCAAATCTGTCAGACGCCTGAGCTCTCAACCACCAATGGGTACATTTGTAGGCTATTACATCTGAAAGCCATAATGAAATCGATCATTCTTGAAAGGAAGGCAGATAATAAAAACTTGGCAAATGTCAAGGGAGTGCTTTCTTCAAGAAGTGCTCTAAGCCCTTGCCATTTATGGGCAATTTTCTTCACACTTCCAAGGAACAAATAATTCCTAAGCTTTATAAATTACACCACTTCAGCAAAGACACAAAAGTCTTTCACTTTAACAACATGGCACAGTGGGTTTCAACCCCAAATATACCTTTTTTTTCAAACCCCAAATATATCTTATTGTGAAATAACAACAGCTAACATTCATAATGAATATGTACCAGGGGTTTTTCTAAGCACTTTACAAAGTGTTAGCGTATATAATCTTGAAGACTAAATGCCCAGTCTTCTGAACTGTCTAAAGGAGGTACTATTATAATCTCTATTTCAGGGATGAGGAAAGAGAGGCAAAGAGAAGTTGGGTGACCATGTGAGCAAAGTCACTTGGCTAAAAGGGGCTAGGATTTAAATCCAGGTCATCTATTTCCACCCTCTAGCATAGCGGTTCTCAACCTGTAGGTCGCGACCCCTTTGGCGGTGGAACGACCCTTTCACAGGGGTCGCCTAAGACCATCCTGCATATCAGATATTTTCATTATGATTCATCACAGTAGCAACATTACAGTTATGAAGTAGCAACGAGAATAATTTTATGGTTGGGTCACAACATGAGGAACGGTATTTCAAGGGCCAGAAGGTTGAGAACCACTGCTCTAGCACTTATTCTATTTGACTAACTCTCAAGAAATCATTGAGCTAGCTAGTATGTAGTTCACTAGACTCCCAACACTGTGCAAGACCTTTCACCTTATCTCAGCCTGACAAGCTGAGGGGCAGGTATGTTAGTATAATGCCTGTTTGCAAGATGAAGAACATGAGGCTGAGTGCTGAGTAAACTGCCCAAATGTATCCAATTAATACATATCAGAGCCAAGTTTTCTGACTCCACATCACACGGCTAGTCTGCGTGTCATGAAATTCTCTGACAGGAGTCAGGCAACTACAGCTGCAGGCCAAATCCATCCCTGTGTTCGTACAGCGCACATACGAAACAGCTGAATTCAACATGACTAAGTGGTTGGGAAAAAACAATAATATTTTCATGTCACAAAAATTACATGAAATCCAAATTTCAATGTCCATAAGGTTTCACTGGACAAGCCACACCCACGTTTACACACTATCTACGCTGCTTTCACATTACAACAGCTGAGTATTTTCGACAGACACCATATATCCCACAAAACCTGAAATATTTACTCTTTGGCCCTTCACAGAAAAGGTTTACTGACTCCTGTTTTGAGCATTAAATTTAAAACTCTCAGTGGCATGGAGGGGGAGTATATAAAAAGTACCCCCAAAAATGAAGAAAAGGCATGGCTTTAAAGGGTGACTGGAGTGGGGATGGAAACTTACTTCCAACTTTCAAGGAACAAGTAATTTCTCTGTCCCATAATGTGTTCCAAGGCCTAGAAAACAGTGGAGGGCTTCCCAGTGCCTTTAACTGGTTCACAGAGGTTTACAATCCCTAAGCTGTTTTAATTGGCAAGAACCCCACATAATGGAAGTAACAGCTGACAGTTATGGAACGTTCCCTCCGCTGCCAGGTGCTGTGCTGAGTAAAAGATTTCCATTTGATCCTTTTGACGACCAGGAAAGGTAATCGGCACCCAATTCTGTGGCTGGAATTGGGGCCTCGGGAGGATAAACACATTTCCCAATGCTCCAAAGCGGGTAAGAGCTCAGGCCACTAACCCTCGTTTCTGCTGCGGAGACTCGATTCTTAGCAACACACCATTTCATTTTAACCCAGTGAACTTGCAACTCTGAAGGAAATGCCCAATTTCCTGAGAAAATATAAAATACCAAAACTAACTATGAAAATAATATGGGGGAAGGGTGGCTCATCAACCTCCTACCAACTCTCAGGGAGCAAATAATTATGTCCCACGAATTGATCGGAGTCATAAAAAAAACAGGCTTTGCCGAAACCGGTTTGGCTCAGTGGATGGAGTGTCGGCCTTCGGACTGAAGGGTCCCAGGTTGGATTCCGGTCAGGGGCGTGTACCTGGGTTGCGGGCACATCCCCAGTGGGGGGTGTGCAGGAGGCAGCTGATCGTGTTTCTCTCTCATCGATGTTTCTAGCTCTCTATCTCTCTCCCTTTTCTCTCTGTAAAAAATCAATAAAATATATTTTTAAAAAAACACACAAAAAAAACAGGCTTCTCAACACATTTTATACAGGCTTGAGGTCCAGTGCATTAGACTAGTATACATCTCTTAATCCATCCCCCTCTCCCCCCACAAAAGAGAATCCCGGACAGAACCTAGAGACAGAACCTAAAGAGAGAAGATGGCAAAAGATCCTGGACAGAACCTGGCTACAGAACTTGGCTGTAGAACCTAGAGAGAACATGGCAAGAGAACCTAGACCAGCCGTGGGCAAACTATGGCCCGCGGGCCGGATCCGGCCCATTTGAAATGAATAAAACTAAAAAAAAAGGGCGGCGGCGGCGGCTCTAGGGCTGTTTGTTCTGCTCTCCCGCAAAAAAAAAAAAAAAAAAAGAATCCCTGTAAGGTCATGACAGCTAACATTTTCAGCTGGACTAGGTGCCAGGCTCTATTCTAAGACTTTCCAAGCAGGCCCTCATCTAACCTAGCAACAATCACCCCCTGGAAACAGAGACAGAGAAGTTGCAGGGTGGTCCAAGGTCTCACAACCAGCAAATGAGAGAACCTGGACCCAAAGCCTAAAGCAGTAAACCAAGGCCGCATCCTTAACCGACTCCCTACGTTTCTACGGTAATAAATCTGAAAATCCTAATTCAACACGCTGCACCCTTGGAACAGAAATGGGCAAAACCAACCCAAAGCATTCATTCCTCCGGAATCGTCCACAGTCTTCATAATTCTTTTTTTTTTTACACATATATTTCTTTGTTGATTTCAGAGAGGAAGGGAGAGGGAGAGATAGAAACATCAATGATGAGAGAGAATCATGGATCGGCTGCCTCCTGCACATCCATACTGGGGATCGAGCCCAAAACATGGGCATGTGCTCTTGACCAGAATCGAACCTGAGACTTGTCAGTCCACCGGCCAACGCTCTATCCACTGAGCCAAACCGGCTAGGCCCTGGGCAACAGTCTTCACAATTCGTCCAAACCCCCAGTGGAGCAGTTCTGAACCCCTAACTAGCATCCTTCGAAAGACGCGGGACCCAACTCCTGGCAAAAATGCCTCCACGTCCACGAACCTCAAAAGCGTGATGCTAACTGTAAGAACCCGGCATCCAATGATAACATGTTTTCCCTAGTCCATTTCCAGGAGAAAAGGGGAACTCCTCAATGGGGAAATGGGAATGTGCCGCATTTTGTTTTTCAAAACTGTATGAAAGGGAGAGATTTTTTACATTTAGAGTCTAAAGGGAGCACCAAACAGATTCGTGGTGTTTGCTTGGGGTTGGGAGCCACCGCGACTGCCAATGGCTTGAGGGAGTTTTGGAGGGAGGACGGAAACGCCCCAAATGGGATTGGGGTGAAGGATGCATACACACATACACATACACACACACACACACACACACACACACACACACGGCTTAAAAAACCCGCCAAGCCCTAGCTGGTGTGGCTCAGTGAATAGAGCATCGGCCTGCTGACTGACGAGTCTTGGGTTCGATTCCGGTCAAGGGCACATGCCGGGTTGCGGGCTCCATCCCCAGTGGGGGGCGTGCAGGAAGGCCGAGGATCCATGATTCCCTCTCATCATTGATGTTTCTATCTCTCTCTCCCTCTCCCTTCCTCTCTGAAATCAATAAAGATATATTTTTTTAAAAAACCACATGCAGCGGGAAGGCGGGGGAGGGATGAGGGGGGGGTGGTAAGAGATCATCCGAAGGACTTCTTATGCATGCAAATAAGCATAACCAATGGACACAAGACACTGGGACCGTAGTTGGCAAACTGCGGCTCGGGAGCCACATGCGGCTCTTTGGCCCCTTGAGTGCGGCTCTTCCTAAGCCTTAGGAGGACCCTAATTAAGTTAATAACCATATACCTACCTATATACCTTAAGTTTAAAAAATTTGGCTCTCAAAAGAAATTTCAATCGCTGTACTGTTGATATTTGCCTCTGTTGACTAATGAGTTTGCCGACCACTGCGATTGGCGGGTAGGGGAGGCTGGGGAAGGTTGGGGGAGGGGGAAGGAGACATATGTAATACCCTTTGTAATACTTTAAGCAATAAAACAAAATTAAAAAAAAAACACCCCAAGTTGCGCATTCACAACGGGTACGTTTCAGCTCTACGTACAATTACGCGTCCAAGGAGGCTGGTTATTCCAGGAGCTGGTTGGCCATTTCCCAGGCTCGGAGCCACGCGCCTCGCAGCTTCCTCCCAGCAACATGGACGCGGAACCCCAGCCACCGCCCGGGGCTCCATGGAAACGGGTCCACGGCCCAGTGCGTGGGGGGGGGGGGGGGGGGCGGCCCTGGCGTCACCTTCTGTTCCCGGAAGTGTCTGATTCTGCTCACTTCCGCCCCCTTCAACGGTCTCTCTTCACCTTTTAAAACGCCCCGGCGGCGAGGCTGCAGGTCTTGGGGGGGCTCAGCCCAGGGGCAGCCCCGCAGACCGTTGCTGTCGGTGAGGAAGGCGAGACTGTGAGGTCACCGACGAACCCCCGGCTTCCAACGGGCTCTGCTCCGCGTGAGGCCTGAGGCCCGAGGCCCGACGGGGACGCCATGGCGGGGCCTCAGGCTGAGGGTCGCCGGGAGAGCAAAAGATCCGTGTCCCGCTGTCCCGAGAAGGCCCCGCGACGTGATCCATCAGCCTCAACCTCACCGGCACCCGGATGACGCCTCGCTGCCTCTGACGGCCGCGTCCCTGCGACGGCCCAAGATGGCGGTGCGGAGGCCCGGAGGCCGACTGCGCATGCGCCAGGCCCGGCCTTCCGGTTTGGGCCCACGTGCGCCAGTGCGTCGAGTTCCCGGATTTTCCCAGCGCTGGGAACGAGTCACCCGGTCTCGTCTCTCCGTGGAGAACACCCAGTGGGACCATGGCTCCCACTTGGTACCGTGTCAGAGTCGCAGGTCACCCACGGGGGACAGGGGTAGGACCCAGGAGTAGGCACTTCCGGGTCAGCAGCACCTAGGTTTGTAGTTCTCACCCGCGCTCTGCGGGGGTCCCTGCGCAAGGGCTCCTGGGAAACAATCAGTGAAGGGAGACCAATCCTTCCCCCTCGGAGAACCGGGAACGTCACGTGTCTATACCCAGCTGTGTGTTGCAAAGCTTGGTGAAAAGTGTATCTGGACTCATTACTTTGGGATTATGATCTAGGCAATGAGATAATTCTGTTTCCTCCCCTTCTTTTTAGAGTTTTGGGGAAAGTTGGGAACGCTGGAAGAGCTAATTCTTTTTGTTTTTGTTTTGTTAAGCCTCACCCAAGGATATTTTTTTTCCATTGATGCTTTTTTTTTTTTTTTTGAGAGAGAGAACCGTCAATGTTTGATTGGTTGCCTCCCACATGTGCCCTGACCAGGCAATCGAACCTGCAACCCAGGTGGGTGCCTTTGACTGGATGCCTTTGACTGGAAATCTAACTGCGACCTTTTTTTTTTTTTTTTTTTTAAGTATTTATTGATTTCAGAGAGGAAGGGAGAGAGAGATAGAAACATCAATGATGACAGAGAATCACGGATTGGCTGCCTCCTGCACGCCCCCACTGGGGATCGAGCCCGCAACCCGGGCATGTGCCCTTTTGCTAGAATTTAACCTGGGACCCTTCAGTCTGCTAACTGTGACCTTTTGGTGTGTGGGCCCACCCTCTAAGCGCTGAGCAACATCAGCCAGGGCAAGAGCTAATTCTTTAAAAATAAATTTCACGTCTGGGACTTACTGAGAGGATATTCACCACAAACACCTGAGGATTGCAAAGTATACAGGATGTAGCATAAAATGCACTCAGAAATTTGGTTTGTTCTTGGACTGTACATTTCCCATGGACTGGGAAGTTCCTTTAAATCATTAAATATTAAGACGACCATCTCTGCTATTAAATTACAGTAAATGTTCTACCATTCAAATTAAGCCTTTACTCCTTTGAGAATTTTCAGCATCAATTGATTGAGCTTCAGGCTTTACAGCGTTTACCCTTGTAGAGATCGTCTTTACAATTCCTCTGGGAAGTGGGGAAATGGGAATGTGCCGCATTTTGTTTTCGAAAGTGTATGAAAGTGAGAAATTTTTAAATTTAGGAAATACAGCTCATTAAAATAAAATTGTTGGATTTCATTTCCCCAGGTTTAAAAAAAATGTTTCCATTTCAGAATTCTGTTAGGTCACATTTTGACTAGGCTTCATTATGTTCTGGGGAAAGGATATGATTCTATGACAGGCATGAAAACAAGTGCTGAGAGGAAAGGCACTTCAAGTGCAAAGATCCACCCCACTTTTCACGGTGCCTGGCACAGAATGTGTGATCTGTGAATATTTTTCAAGTGAATGACTTAAGTCTTTAAAAGGGGGTTGTGTCTGGAGTTAGAATTACCGTTCAAGTTGAATCATCTGCTAGAAGAGCTGATAAAATCAACTAGCCTAGCGTGAGAAGTAGGGTTGCCATGGTCAGCAAGTAAAAATACAGGATAACCCAGTTAAATTTGAATTTCAAATTAACAATTTATTATTGATTGATTGATTGGAGAGAGAGAGAGAAAGAGGAAAAAAAACACGTGGATTTGTTGTTCCACTTATTTCTGCCTTCACTGGTTGATTCTTGTATGTACCCTAACTGGGGATGGAACCTGCAACTATGGCATATCAGAACAAAACTCTAACTGAGCTACCCAACCATGATCAACAAATACTTTTTAAAATATATTTTTTATTGATTTCAGAGAGGAAAGGAGAGGGAGAGAAAGAAATAGAGACATCAATGATGAAAGGGAATCATCGATCTGCCACCTCCCGCACCCCCCCTACAGGGGATCGTGCCTGCAACCTGGGCATGTGCCCGAACCGGGAATCAAACTATGACCTTTTGGCTCATAGGTCAATGTTCAACCACCGAGCCACACTGGCTGGGTGAACAAATAATTTTTTAGCATTGGTATGTCCCATTAGGGCATACTGGGTTTCCTATATTTTATCTAGCACTGTAGTGTTGAGGTAGGAAAGAAAGATGATTTCATACCTCTTAGAAAGAGAACTAGAGAACGGGGGATAAATGGTATCTGGATTTTATAAATAAGTAGCTCCAAACAATTCAGAAGCAGGCCTGAAGACCACACTTGAGAAATTTTGATTTGTAAAGTACCTGGCCCTATACCAAGGATTGTATTTCCATGCTCTCGATGGAAACATCCTATGCAATAGGATAATTTTAAAAAATATTTCATTATTTTTATTTTACAAAGGAGGAAAGAGGCTGAGAGAGAGGAGGTCCCTTGTTCAAGTTTCCACATTTTCATTCAGTCACCCCAAAAATATTGAGAACTGTGTGCTGATCTGGTCTATTGATTTCATACAGGGTCTGCCTCCAGAGCTGGAAAATTCCAGTCTCTGCCCATTCCTCAGCTTCCCGCCCCTTTCCCACTGCAGCTGCAGTTTCCGTGGTAACAGAGCAAACCTGCTTTCTATAGCTAACAAGAGTTAAGAGCACTTGAAGAGGAACAAACCAGAACCATCAGCGTTGACCTTAGTCTTTCTGGGGGGTGGGGGTGGGGGGAACTGCCTGAAGCCCTGAAGCCTTCCCCATCAGTGGTTTATGCAAGTGTGAGAATCTGATGGGATCTCTACAGAACAACAAGTTGTCTACGTGAGTCCCGGCAGACTCCACAAGTCATAGGTTCTCAGTTCAGAAGCTGCTGGAAACACCAGTGGCACATTATGAATCCTTACCATTTATTAATTTATTTCATCTATCATTCAACCCATAATTGGAGGGAAGGTGGCCTTCTATGTTTTAGACAATGCTAGAAAGACCTTGAAGATGTAATTGCTATCAAAATATTCATGGCCTATGGAGAAGGAAGAAGTTTTCATCTAGCCCTGGCCAGGTAGCTCAGTTGATTAGACTGTTGACCCGATACGCCAAGGTTGTGGGTTCAATCCTACTCAGGGCACATACAAGAATCAACCAATGAATGCATAACTAAGTGGAACAACAAATTGATGTTTCTCCTTCTCTACCTTCCTCTCTCTCTAAAATCAAAATATAAAAAGTTTTAAATATACCCTTCTAGATTCTTCCAGCTGCTCTACTAATTAAATAGACATGAGACAGATTAACAAAAGAAAATAACTAGATTTAATTACACACATACATATGGGAACCCCACATACATAAGAGGTTCAGGGACAGAAAGGAAAAAGGCCAGCACACAGTTCCCAATAAATATTTTTGGGGTGACTGAATAAAAATGTGGAAACTTGAACAAGCGACCTCCTATCTCAGAGCTGCTTTCCTCATTTGTAAAATAAAAATAACGAAATAATGAAATATTTTAAAATAGAGCATTCGGGCTAAGGAATGAGGTAAGGTGCCCTGGAGCTTTTGAAGGGGAGGAGGTCATTCGCAGGATGATAACTAGAGCAGATGTTCAATCATAAGTTTGTCCTGCCCTATAGGTAGGTCACAAAAGGTTATTTCTGGTGATCATTCTTATGGGAAAGACCCGCAATTTAAATTCTTCTAGGTGGTTAAAGGAGGAGCAGAAATTTCCCCTGAGTGTGCAGAATCTCGATTGCTGCCTTCAGCTCCAAATAGTCCACGTGTCAACGTGGCACATCTTGGAGAGGCCTGTTCTGAACCCTTTAGCCTCTACCTTCCTGTTTTTTAGAATCCAGCAGGGGAGACATTTATTTGTTTGTTCATTCCTCAGCATATTCTGAGAGCCCGTTATGTATGAGACATATATTAGAGTGTGGCGGGGGGGTGGAGGGTGGGGGGTACAGAGATGGGTTTAAAAAATAGAACAAAAAGAAAAATATAAATACCACATGATCTCACTCATTTGTGGATTATAGAGAACAACACAGACTGATAAACAGGGACAGATCCAAAGACAGAGAAACAGCGATCAGACTATCACTCCCCAGAGGGAAAGTAGGAGAGGGAGGGGGTAAGGGGAAGAGATCAACCAAAGGACTTGTATGCATGCATATAAGCCAAACCAACGGTCATGGACAACAGGGGGATGAGAACATGAGTGGGGCGGGGGGGTAAAGGGGGGATAAGGACACATTTGTAATACCTTAACTAATAAAGAATTTAAAAAAATAGAACAAAATACTGGAAATGACCTGGTGAGAGTGACGTTAGATGTTAAATAGATAATCACAAACACAGCAAACATTTACTGAGGACCTACGAAGGTGCCAGGCACTGTTTTAGGCACAGGGACCACACTGATAAAGCCAAGGGACTTGGTAGCCATTCTCATGGAGCTTACATTCTGGTGCAAAGAAAGGAAAAAATGTGTGAATGAATCAGGTACTGTTCTTTCTGTGACAACAATGAGGATATTCAACTCAAACGGGCTTAAATAAAAAGGAGAATGTGTCGGCCAAATTCGTTGAAAATGTCAAAGGCATAGTTAGTTGCATCGGTATTTATAAACGTACTCTTTATTATCGCAGACCTCTATCGTTTTTCTGCTCCATACTCCCTTTTCCTGCTTCTTGCCACCGAAACCCTCTTTTCTAGGAGCAACTAGTTAGTATCTGACCAAGGCCTGCTCAGCCGTCCTGGATTCCCTGATTAAGCCCAATGAAAAGTGTCCCATGACAGCGAGGCAGAGGGCGGTTGGACATACAGACGAGGAGGTGGTGTGGAAGTGGAGGCAGTGGGCAGCTTGTTGCGGACTTGCCCACCCCTGGTTCAGACCCTTGGGAATGGCTCACCCACTTAGTGTTGGGAGGGGAAGGAGAAATACCTGGTGTGCGCCCTTGCCCTGTCCAGGCCATGATGCTTCACTCTGCCTGGAACGGGAAGAGGGACCTAGCTGCTGGTGGGCTATGCACACGTGTCTGAATCACAGAGAGGACTCCTCGCTGCCTGGGAGGGTCCGCCCTCGCCCCCACAACTACCCCTGTACACCAGGGAGCTGAGCAGTAATTAGCCAAAGGACAAATACCAGGACAGGTCATGAGAGAGACCTCAGAAGCAAGGAAAAAGCATTCTATCTTAGTATCTTCAATGCACATCTTTTGATGTTTTTTTGAAGTTTTCCTTCTGCACTGAGTTATGTAAACCACGTCGCCAGTCCTGCTTTCGGGAGATAATCTCTTTCTACCCGGAGGGGAACACGCTCGGCTCTACCCTTTGCACGTACTCCTCGGACTAGTTACGGACCTGGGAACGTGATCCTGGCCTTGAAGGGGACTCGCCATCCACATATATTTAACTGTGACGCTTCTCAGGGGCCCGGGGTAGAAACTCGCTGCCCTTGTCAATCCCTTCCCCACCTGACATATCCCATCAATCACCAGCCCTGGCAATTCTGCCTCCTGAAATAGCTCTTCACTCAAACCCAGTATCGCTGTGTCCAATACTGCGAAGGCCACCACTACCTCAGTTTGGATTCCTCCAATCACATCCTCTCTCCTGGCATTTCTAGTCCATTTTCCATGGCCTTTTAAAAAATATATGTATTTTTTTCTTATTTCAGAGAATGGAGAGAGAGAGAGGGTTAGAAACATCAGTGACGAGAGAGAATCATTGATTGGCTGCCTCCTGCACACCCCCCACTGAGGATCAGGCCCACAACCCAGGCATGTGCCCTGACTGGGAATGGAACCTTGACCTCCTGGTTCATAGGTTGACGCTCAACCACCGGGCCACATCGGCTGGGCTTTCCATGGCCTTTTAAAACTCAAAAGCTGACTCTGTCATTCCTCAACCTAAAATCCTCCAAGACCCTGGCTGGGTAGTTTAGTTGGTTAGAGTTTCATCCCCATATACCAAGGTTGCAGGTTCAATCCCCAGTCAGGGCACATGCAAGCAACAACCCAATGAATGCATAAATAAATAGAACAGATCAATCTCTCTCTCTCTCTCCTGCACTCCTTCCTTCTATTGCCTTCTTTGGCTCTGTGTTCTCCTCCCCTCCTGGCCTCACCTGCTCCTCCACTTCTACTTTTAGGTATTGAAACTGAAGATGGACACATCCCTAAGCCTGCCCATTCTCCCTTGAGGAGCCTAGATGTCTACCCTGAGGGAATAATAGCACTGAGCAAGAATCATACTATTTCCCAGTGTTTGAGTGGCTACTCTATGCCGGTCATGTTCGAGTTTTTGGGATACATTTTTAGTTATTCACTTTTTATTTTTTATTGATTTCAGAGAGGAAAAAAAAGGGAGAGACAGAAACATCAATGATGAGAGAGAACCATCAATCAGCCGCCCCCTCCAATCAACAAGGGCCTCACTGGAGAGACAGTAGTTCCAGAGATGACATCAACCTGTTCACGTGTCTGAAGGCCTTCCAACTTCTGAACTCCAAACCCTACTAGTATATGAAATCAGTCCATCCGCACAGAGATACTGCCCGACTAGCATAGATCTCCCTTATTACGACAAAAAAATAAAATTCAAGCCCTGGCCAGGTGGCTCAGTTGGTTGGAACATCATCTCATACACCAAAAGGTTGCAGGTTCAATTCCCAGTCAGGGCACATACCTAGGTTTTGGGTTTGATCCCCTGTCCAGGCACTTACAGCAGACAACTGATCAAAGTTTCTCTCTCCACCCCACCCCACCCTACCCCACCCCACCCTATCCTCTCTCTCTAAAATCAATAAAAAACGTATCATCCGGTCAGGATTAAAATAATAAATAAAATTCAGCACTGTGCCCAGCTGGCGTGGCTCAGTCGTTGAGCGTCAACCTCTGAACCAGGTTGATTTGATTCCTGGTTGGGGCACATGCCCAGGTTTTGGGCTCGGTCCCCAGTGTGTGGGGTGCAGGAGGCAGCTGATCCATGATCCTCTCTCATCACTGATGTTTCTATCTCTATCTCCCTCTCCCTTCCTCTCTGAAATAAAGAGCTAATATGCTAATTAGACTGAACAGCAGAACAACTGTCCAACCTTTGGGATGAAGCTGGTGCTGCAAGGGCCGAGCCCTTTGCACAAATTTTTTTTTTTTTAATTCAGCACTGTCTTTTTTCCCCCTCTATCAGTCTTCTTGGGTTGCCATAATAAATAACCACTGACTGGGCAGATTAAACAACAGAAATTTATTTTCTCACAGTTCTCGAATTCCAAGATCAAGGTGTCAGCAGGGTTGGCTTCTCCGGAGGCCTCTACCCTTGGCATGTGGCTGGCTGTCTTCTCCCTGTGTCCTCACAGAGGGTAGACCATGCGAGGGCCTTCTTCCCTCTGTGGACCTGCATGTAAGCAGGTTCCCTCTTTTTATGAGGACACCGGTCATTGTGTTGGAACAACTGTGATGACTTTATTTTACCTTAAGGACAAATACAGTTACACCCTGAGGTCCTAGGGGTTAGGACTTCAGCATATGAATTTTTTTTTGGGGGGGGGGTACGATTCAGCCTATAACAGAGGTGCAGTCTCTCTGTATTTTGACAAAGTAAATGCACAACTACATATATGGCTACAGATGATTTCTGCATTTCTAAGCTCTCTGTGCTTTCCTGGGAACGTGTTTCTTTCCTCCAATGGCGGATGCAAAGTCCCTATCATCTCTGGTTTTTGGGTTCGTGCCAGAAGTTCTCCATATGAACCAAATTTCTTATCAGTTCTCTATGTTCTGGATTGCCCACCCACTGCTTGCCTGCCCCTCCCACCAGGGACAGGGTCAACTTGGGGAGTCTAATGCTCCTTGAGCAAAGGTGGAATGGAGAATTGGAGAATCGTGAGCCTTTGGATACATCATGCTCCAGCCAGCCTTTGCCTCAGCGTGTTATAGAGCCCTGAAGAGTTGGCTCAGTTCTTTCCACATATCCTGCCTCCCAGTTGAAAAGTAAGAACCAATAGATACAGAGGCAGAGCTGCCTCAAACAGATTGTCAAACTGCAGCGGGAAGGCCGGGGAGGGTTGGGGGGCAGGAGGGAGGGGGATAAGAGATCAACCGAAGGACTTGTATGCATGCATATGAGCATAACCAATGGACATAAGACACTGGGGAGTAGGGGAGGCCAGGGGATTGTCAAGGGCGGGGGGAAAAAAGGACACATATGTAATACCCTTTGTAATACTTTAAGCAATAAAAAAAAAAAGTAAGAACCAGCGCACTGTACTTCTCACAGCATCAGGGTCTCTAGGCTGGGTTGAGCCAGGTCTCCCCAAAGCTTAAGGAGGCACCAAAGAACTCAGTGGTCCAGAGAAATAATATTTCAACCAAGGTTTTCAGAAATCACAGTGAATGCAAAACAGGCTCCCAGGTACTTCGAGCTCGGTAGGGTGGCAGCAGGGACCCTGGCCCCGCTGGGACCCAGCCCCGGCCTCACACTTCCAGGGGAAATGTGTTCTTGGCCGTTTCCAATCTTCTCCCCAAATCTGCCTCCCGGGGAGGGAGGCGTAGGAGAAGGAGAGCAGTAAAAATGGCCCCGGCTGCTTCCGGACTTATCCTGTTTGAGCTGGTCGTCCTACTCTGTAAGAATTGCTTTCTTGTTCTCACGGAGTAAAACCTTGGCTGCTCATTAACTTCCAACGTCTCTGGGAATCAAAGACCTACCTACACTCCCCCTGGGGGAAGGGGAAAGCCCATTCTGTGAGGCAAAGGCATGGATGTCAATGCACACCCTGCGCACAATCTCCCTATCCCACAAGCCACAAGTCCTGTCGATTGTATTCCCCAAAGCACCGCCTTCAGACCAGTTCTCTCCATCTCCTTTGCAGGACTTCCCGTCTCCTCCCGCCCCCACCTCATTTTTCTCTTGGGTTACTCCACTGGTCTTCTTTTTTTTTTTAAAAGCAGATTCATCTTTATAGTAGTTTATATATATACATATTTTTAAATATATTTTATTGATTTTTTACAGAGAGGAAGGGAGAGAGATAGAGAGTCAGAAACATCCATGAGAGAGAAACATCGATCAGCTGCCTCCTGCACATCTCCTACTGGGGATGTGCCCGCAAACCAGGTACATGCCCTTGACCGGAATCGAACCTGGGACCTTTCAGTCCGCAGGCCGACGCTCTATCCACTGAGCCAAACCGGTTTCAGCACCACTGGTCTTCTGATGGTATTCTGCTCCCATTCCTGCACCACCCCACAATGAATTCCCCAGGAAAGTAAGATTTGACCACTCCGTTTCAAAGCAACCAGCACTCCCCCTTACAGAAAAACTAAGCTCCTTCACTAAAGTCCATTAGGCTTACAAGCTTTGGGAGTTGTAGAGTTTCTTTGAAGCCATGTTTGTATCGTTTATTCTAACTACGATGCCATGTAATTCATTGCAAAAACAGACCATGGCTGTGACTATTGCTGCGTGTGTGTGTGTGTGTGTGTGTGTGTGTGTTGTTTAGGTATCCACAGAGCTGGGTTTTTCTACATTTGGGACCACTCTTTGCTGTGGAGGCTGTTCTGAGGTATAGAATGTTGAGCAGCATCCCTGGCGTTCACCCAACAGCACTCCTGGGTCTCAGTTGTGCCACCAAAATTACCTGCAAACATTGCCAACTGTCCCCTGGGAGCCCAAATCGCTCCTCTTTTGAGAGTCACAGTCACAGAATGAGATGACAAAGTAATAGAAGTGAAATTATTTTCATTGGTTTGTAATTAAATGTCTTATTATTGAGCTTGAGAAGCATCCTTTATAGACCTACTTTGTGCTAAGTGATATGAGACACACTCAAGGCATGAGAAAATGCTGGTGTGCGACGGTCAGTACCCTGAATATTGGGGGGAAACGTATTAAAACGAGGGACCGCGGACACAGTTGCCTAGCAGGCGGCTGGTCTTCACACCTTCCTACGTTCTGTAAGTGGGCATTTTCTGGAATACTGGGCACATTGTGCCCTTGCAAGAACACAGGTCCCTTCATGAATTATTAGACATTGATGTATACATAGCTTGGACTCCAGCCGGCAGTCAGCTCATGAATCAGGGGGAAATTCCATGGAAGGATGTTGACCTAAAATTTTCATTGGGACACTGGGCCTTGTGTTCCTGTTCTAGTGAGATTTCCAGACATAAATTTCTCTCCCAGCTGCCGTCGTTTTTCTTTCTATCCCTGCCGTCAAGATCACCCTCAAACCTCTTCGCTGCTCTCGGTCCCCATTCTCCTACTGTGGAGGCAACTGCCATCTTCTCTCCGCTGACCGCTATGGCCGATGCCTCCCTGCTTCCTCCCGGCCCTCACAGCCATTCTCCAACCAGCTATCGGATGAATGAATGTGGAAACACACCCGTGTCTCTCCCATCTTAAAACCCTTCCACAGCCCGAGCCAGTTTGGCTCCGTGGATAGAGCGTCAGCCCACGGACTGAAGGGTCTCGGGTTCCATTCCAGTCAAGGACACATACCTCGGTTGCAGGCTTGATCTCTGCCCCCAGTCTGGGTACGTGCTGGAGGCAACCAATCAATGTGTCTCTCTCACACTGATGTTTCTCTCTCTCTGTGTGTTTCTCCCTCTCCCTTCTAGAAATCAATGGAAAAATATCCCCAGGTGAGGATTAAAAAACAAACAAGCAAAAAACAAAACCCTTCCCTAGCAGCTCCAGCCATGTTGGAATGCTGACCCATGCACCAAAAACGTTGCAGATTCAATGCCTGGACAGAGCACATACCTAGGTTTCAGGTTCAATCCCTGTCGGGACTTGTACGGGAGGCAACTGATGGATGTTTCTCTCTCATATCTATGTTTTTCTCTCTCTTTAAAATCAGTAAACATGTGCTCTGGTGAGGATTAAAAAAAACACCCACACAGCCCTAGCTGCTTTGGCTCAGTGGATAGAGAGTCGGCCTGCAGACCAAAGGGTCCTGTGTTCAATTCTAGTCAAGGGCACCGTACTTTGGTTGCAGGCTCCTCCCCAGCCCGGGCCCTGGTCAGGGCTTGTGCAGGAGGCAACTAGTCGGTGTGTTTCTCTTTCACATCGATGTTTCTGTCTTTCCTTCTCTCTTCACTCTCCCTGAAAATCGAAGAGAACACTACCCTCCGGTGAGGATTAACAAATAAAATAAACAATAAACACACACACCACACACACACACAGACCCTTTCACAGCAAAGTACTGCCCCAACCCCTCACACCATAGGGATAGCTACTGTCAAATCAAATCAAAACAAAACAACAGCCCTGACCGGTTTGGCTCAGTGGATAGAGCGTCGGCCTGTGGATTGAAGGGTCCCAGCTTTGATTCTGGTCAAGGACATGTACCTTGGTTGCAGGCACATCCCCAGCAGGGAGTGTGCAGGAGGCAGCTGACCGATGTTTCTCTCTCATCGATGTTTCTAACTCTCTATCCCTCTCCCTTCCTCTCTGTAAAAAAAATCGATAAAATATATTTAAAAACAAACAAACAAACAACAACAAAAAAAACCAATAACAAAGTGTTCACAAAGATGTGGAGAAATTGGAATCCTTGTAAGGCCAATCTCAAAAAGACAAATACTATATGATTCCATTTATATGAGGTACTTACAGTTGAAACTGATAGCAAAGCACAACAGACTAGGGATGCTAGAACTTAGCTTTTAGTTAAAATTATTAAATTAGCTCCCTTAAGGGCTGTAACCGCACTGGAATGTAGTCATGTCATGGGGCCCTGAGGGGTAAGCAAGTTTCAGGGATAAGCATAAAAAATATACTTTGCTTGAGATAACAGAAGAATGTAGTCTTTTAAACACAGGATGTATAGCTCTGGTTTTTTTCTGCCCTTAAGATAACATCACTGACTTATAATCCTCAAGATGTCTTGCAGGACTCTGTAAGCACGAAAGACCACCTGGCCACAGTCATGAGACCCCGGACAACATGCCACTAAGCACTAAATAAATCAGATGAAGAGAACTGCTGAGGCTTGCACAAGAACTCACCCATCGACACGGCCATGACCCTGAACCCTTTACCCAGGATTATTCACGATTTTTTTTTTTGGTCTTTATAAACACCCCCCATTGTAAGCCATGAGGGGGTTTGGGTTTTAAACAAGTTTTAAACTTCCCGTTTTCCTTGCGTGGCTCCCACAGTAAAGCAACCCTAATTCCTCCACTGCCATTGTCAATGTTCAGTGTTTGGCTCTGCTGTGTGCTGGGCGGAGGGACTCTCTATTTGGTTACACAGAGAGCCAGAGAGTAGAATGGTGGGCGACGGGTGCCAGGAGGAGACAGAGGGGAGCTGTTGTTGAATGGAGGCAGAGTTTCCGTTTTACAAGATGAAAGGAGTTCTGGAGATGGTGGTGGTGATGGCTGCACAACATGAATGTATTTCACACCACTGAACTGTACATTTAAAAATGGTGAAGATGGTGCCCAGCCAGTGTTGCTCAGTGGTTGAGCATTGACCCATGAACCAGGAGGTCACAGTTTGATTCCCAGTTAGGGCACATGCCAGGGTTGCCGGCTCCAACCTCAATGTGGGGGGTGGGCAGGAGGCAGCCAATCAATGATTCTCATCATTGATGTTTCTATCTATCTCTCTCCCTCTCCCTTTCTCTCTGAAATCAATAAAAATATATATTTTTAAATATGGTTAAGATGGCAAATTTGACGTTACGTGTATCTTGCCACGATAACAAAAATGACAAGAGAAAAGATGTAGGTCAAGCCCGGCCGGTGTGGCTCAGTGGTTGAGCGTCAACCTATGAACCAGGAGGTCATGGTTCGATCCCCGGTAGCGGGCTCGGTTCCCGGTGTGGGGCATGCAGGAGGCAGCCTATCAATGATTCTCTCTCATCATCATGTTTCTAACTCTCTCCCTTCCTCTCTGAAATCAATAAAAATGTATTCTTTTTTAAAAAGATGTAGGCCAAGATTCCAGTCATCAGAAGGCATGACTAAGGGAAGGAGATCCACCTCTAGGGTGGCTCACTCAGGTGCCTGGCAATTGGATGCTGGCTGCATTCAGGAAGCCTCAGTTCCCCCACACAGGGCCTCTCCACTGAGCTGCTTGGGTGTCCTTGCAATATGGCGGCTGGCTTCCTCCAAAGTGTCTGACCCAGGAAAGAACGAGGCAGAAGCCTCAGGGTCTTTTCCGACTTAGCCGGGCAGTCCCCCCTGGTCATTTCTGCAATGGGCTATTGGTTACACATCCCTGCTCAGGGTGGAGACACTTTGCAAGGAGGTGAAGGTGACTGAGCCATCTTGGAGGCTGGTCATTACAATCGGTCATGGTGAAGGGGGGGGGGGGGGTGTGTGAACATGGGTTCTCAGAAGTAGATCCTTCTCCAACGCCGCCAGATAAAAGCTCAGCCCAGCCCATACCTTGATTTCAGCCTCGCCTCGGGAGACCCTAAGCTAAGAGCCCGATCGAATGTGCCTGGACTTCTGACCTATAGAATTGGGAGATGATTAATGGGTGTTGTTGTAAGCCACTAAGTTTGTGGTAATTTATTACACATAGATAGAACCCTAATACAGAGTGATTGTCAGAATGGACCATGGAATCTGAATTAGACAAGGAGGGACTTAAACTCAGATCTCAAAGACTAAGAGTGCCGATAAGATCACAGAATTTTGTGTGTGAATCGTGTGGGTGGGTGGGGGAAGGAAAGACCTGAGGGGACAGGGGCTAGTGATGAGAACAAGGACTACATTATATCAAGATTTCAGACACAATGCAGTTTCTTTTCTTTCTTTTTTTAATCTTTATTGTTGAAAGTATTATAGAGGTCCTCCTTTTCTCCCCATTAACCTTTTCCAGCCCGTTCCATCCCCCACTGCAGGCCCTCACCACCCCATTGTCTGTGTCCATGGGTTATGCATATATGCAGACAAGTTCATTGGTTGATTTCTTCCCACCCACCCTGCCCAGTGACAAAGTCTAGATAGATAGACGAGTAGACAGGTGGATGGATAGATGGCTACACATAGAAAAAAAATTAGACATTCTAATCTAATCAGTTGCTTGGAAATTTAAAAGGCAAGAAAGTTCGTCTTTCATGTCTAGTCTCTGAATAAATAAGAAAAGGAAGTCGACAATCAAATTAGTTGCATGAATGAACACTCTTTTGTTAAACGGACTGAAAAAAAAATCAGTTTTGTTTTCCTTTAGAAAATATTTCATATTTTCAACCTTAAGTATTTTAAAAGCTGTGTTTATTTTCTTAAGTTTTTAAAATGTGGTTATGGTCTGAGAAAACATTCAGAAGTTTGGGCTTTTTTTTCTTTTAGCTGTCTGTTACCTTCCCTCAAAAAACTGTTTAAGAACAAAAACTAGCAAACATAAAAAAAAAACACCTCAACTTAACCCATACCTGACATGCCAAGAATTCAATTCATGTTTATAAACCGAATAACTAAAACAATAAGATCTAATATAATATCAGAATTAGTATTATTAACTAATAAACACAACTTTAAAATGTAGCAACACTCTACCAAGAAAATACTCTATCTTTAGTTATGACTAATATAAAATTTTTAATATAGAAAAAAAGGGTGGACTAAGTACCCCTAAACCTTAAGAGCAGTCAACCCTCTGGTGTTTAATTATATCAAGAATCTGCAACTATTTCTTCCCATTGACCAAATAATTCTGCTCCTGGGGAGTCTTCATTGGGAAAGAAACAACAAGGAAGGCCCCAAACAAAGCATGTACAAGCACTGTCATTCCTGCTCTTTTTCACATTTGTGAAAATAAATTTAGAAAGAACTTGAAAGTCCAATTATTTCTGAATGGCAAATACATTTTGGTGTATCCCAAAACTGAAAATTTTAGCGGTCAATACAAGTTATGTCTCTAAAGAATGTTTAGCCCTGGATGGGTAGCTCAGTTGGTTAGAGCGCCGTTCCCATACGCCAAGGTTTCGGGTTCAATCAGGGCACATACAAGAAGCAACCAATGAATGCATGAATAAGTGGAACAACACATCAATGTTTCTTGCCCTAGCCGGTTTGGTTCAGTGGATAGAGCATCGACCTGTGGACTGAAAGGTCCCAGGTTCGATTCTGGTCAAGGAAACATGCCCGGGTTGTGGACTTGACCCCCAGTGGGAGACTTGCAGGAGGCAACCTCTTATCGTGGATGTTTCTATCTCTCTCTCCCTCTTCCTTCCTCTCTGAAATCAATAAAAAATATATTTTTAAAAAAATCAATATTTCTCTCTCTTGCTCATTCTCCCTCCCCCCCTCTCTCTAACATTAATTTTTAAAAGGTTGAAGTGCTGATGAAACCATGTTAAATGAAAAACTCGACATGCATACCATGCAGAATGCTAGCTCTGTAAAGGCTGGGAACTTAGTTTTGTTCGCTGCTGTATACCTGGCACCTAAAACAATGCTTGGCATATAGTAAGCACTCACTTTAAAAAATATTGAATGAATGAATGACTGGTATGCTCACAATTTCATTAAAAGTGGTTTTTCATTGAAACGAATGGGTGAAACGACTATTTCCAGAACTAGCCCTGGTGGGTCTGCTTGCTGGTGACTTTCCTATTTTTTTCCCCTTACTAGATTTTCCTGTCATTTCTAAAGTAGCCCCAATGGGCACATTTTCCTTGATTAGCATGAGAGAATAAAACAATCTTCTCTAAAAGGGAGAACTGGTGGGGGATAGGCCAGCCCCGATAACCTATTCCTTCCAAAGCCAGAACAACTGCGGTGGATTAGGGATGGACTCGGTTACCTTACTTCTTCCTGATTCTTCCTGCCTGGAGCCCTCTCCACCCCCACCAGCTGTCATTTGATCCAGGGACACTTTGGAGGGTCAGCAAATGGGGAAACACGTGGGTGGCCCTCTCTGGAGAAACTCTCTGCCCAGCAACAGCCACCCATTGGATGGTTTCCCCTTCTGTGCTACTCGAGTACCCTACCCTCCAGGTCATTCATAGGCTGTTGTGACATCACTCATCCACGTTAGACTATAAACCTCACCAAGGCGGGGGCCAGGGGTGCAGCTGGTGAGTGGGGGAGGGAGGGGAGCAGCATGTGAAGGGACCTGATTCAGCCCGCTCCCTGCTAGGGGACATTGTCTGGTTAAAGAATGCATCGTGCTGGTGGATGCCGTAACTTCAGTCTGTCTCTCTGGAAATTGATAATTACGATAGAAATAATGATTCTAGATGTTACGATGGATTGCAATATTCCCAATACCCTTGCCCTCGTCTCCTCTCCTCCGACCTTCCACTTCACATGCTGAGCCCCATCCACCCTAGGTTTCTCTCCAGCCTTCCAACATTGTTCTCTCCATAAGCTCCACATCTGCTGCATGTCCTTCCCACGGAGCTTCACCCGAATTCTCATTCCTGTTTGAGCTTAAATGTCACCTCGTTCGTGGGGTCTTTTCTGAGAATGCCCCTGATACCCTCCATCTCCATAATTAACACCCATTCTTTGCTGTGGCTAACGGATGCATTCTCTCTTTATAAACCCATTAAACACTAACTCTTTGTTCCCCCTTTCCCAGTACCCAGCAACCCGTCATTCCACATTCTGTCTCTATGAATTTGAATACCCTAAGGACATCACATAAGTGGATTCAGACAATATTTGTCCTTTTGTGTCTGGCTTAAGCCACTTAGCATAACCTCCTCCAGGTTCATCCGTGTTGTATCACGTGTCAGAATTTCCTTCCTTTTGTAAGAATGGACGAAATTCTGTTGTATGGATGGACCACATGTTGTTTTTCCATTCATCTATGGATGGACACTTGAGTTGCTTCCATCGCTTGGCTATTGTGAATGATGCTGCTGTGAACGTGGATGTGAGACCCTGCCTTTAATTATTTGGGAATAGATACCCTAAAAGTAGAGTTGCTGGGTCATACAGTAGTTCTCCATATGAGCACGCTCCATACTGTTCTCCATGGCAGTCATACCATTTTATCATCCCACCAGCAGTGCACAAGGTTTCAATTTCTCCACATCCTTAGCAACACTTTTCTTTCTTTCTCTTTCTTTTCTTTTCTTTCTTTCTCTTTCTTTCTTTCTTTCTTTCTTTCTTTCTTTCTTTCTTTCTTTCTTTCTTTCTTTCTCCTCTCTCTCTCTCTCTCTCTCTCTCTCTCTCTCTCTCTCATCTCTATCTCTCCTTCTCCCTAATAATAGCAATCCTAATGGATGTGATATCTCATTGCAGTTTTTATTTGCATTCTCTGATAATTAATGGTGTTGAGCACAATGTACTGTTGGCCATTTGTATATCATCTTTGGAGAAATGCCTACTGAAGTCCTTTGCCCATTTTTCAATCGGATTTACTTATTTATTTGTGTTGAGTTTAGGTGTTCTTTATATGTTCTGAATATTAACTCCTTGTCAGATATATTATTTGATAATATTTTCTTTTTAAATTTTTTACTTGTTGATTTTAGAGAGAGAAAGGCAGAGGGAAAGAGAGAGAGAGAGAGATCAATTTGTTATTCCCCTTATGTATGTATTCATTGGTTGATTCTTTTTCTGCTCTCGGAGGGCATGCACGCCTTATTCTTATGTATGTGCCCGCACCCTTGGCGTTTAGGGATGATGCTCTAACCAACTGAGCTACCCCGCCGGGGCTGCAAATGTATTCCCCCCCATTCCACAGGCTGCCCTTTCACTTCGTTGATGGTTTCCTTTGATGCACAAAAGTTGATAGCTGTCCCACTTGTCTACTTTTGTCTTTGTTGCCTGTGTTTCTGGTGTCATAGCCAAGAAATCGTTGGTTATCTCCAATTATTTGTTTTTAATTACCTTGACTTTGTTAGTCAGATCCCCCACTCCCCGTCCCACCCGCCTGGAGGAAAACGAACATATCTCCACGCGCTCTCATGCCTCCCCAGAATTCAGCCCTGGGGAGTAGGCATGCAAAACACTAGTTGAATGAGTGAATGTCCCATTGTTCCGTGTCCCATAGAGTTTTATTCATAGTTTCCACCTAACTTTCCCAGAAGGGGTTTCTCCATTCCTCCGCTCGACACCCCGAAGGGAGAAAGGGAGCTTCCGGAGGAGTCCCACCAGCCCCCGTGTTGCAATATGGCATCTAAGAATCGGAAAGTAGCTCCAGGTGCCCCAGGGGGCTCTGCACCCGGGCGGGAGCGTGGGAGCCTTCCTGCTCTTTGATTGCAGGGTTAATGAGGTGAAACCCCGCCGCCCCTCCCGCCCCGCACCCCTCCTTTGGTATGCAGAAACCTGAGGCCTCTGGGGGCTTAGGGAAGGCTGAGGCTGGATGAGGCTGGAAGTGGGGGAGGTGGGAAGTTCCGGTTCTTGCCTGAACCTTTCTTGAATCTTTCTCGCTGCAGCTGGAGACAGCTTTTTATGGGGTTGCCTGCTCCAGAAGGGGGTGGGGGTCGTGCAAGGGAAGGCCAGGTCTCTACACCCTTCCTGGACACAGAGACATTTACAAGATGCTCACTTCCTTCCTGAATATGGAGACATTCCTAGGGTTGAGGCCTCTCCCGTTCTTGGACGTGGACACCGTAATCCTTGCTTTGCCTGCCTAGCGAGCTTTCCCCACCTCGTTGGTGCAGAAGTCACTGGTGCAGAAGTCACTTTTGCACGTTGTGCAGGGAGCTCAGGCACCCGCCCCCACTCCGCCGAGGTGGAAGACCGAGGGTGGAGGGGTCAGGGGAACAGGCCGGCTTCCTTCCAAGCCCTTGCGAGGGCCTCTCGCCCCAGCTGGAGGGATTAAGGCCAGGAGGCTCCTGGCGTCCGTCAGTCTGGGGTGGCTGCCTGGGAGCGTCCCGGGAGAGACGGCGCGGGCCAGAGGGCTGGAGGCTCCCAAATCATTCTGAGACCCGAAGGTCATTAGAGCTGTGGCCTCCAAATTAGGTTGCCTGTCACCCCGGGGGCAGGCCTGCGTGCCCTCCGAGAGGGCGGAAGAAAGGGGGCTTGTTTATGGGAAGCAATTTCCCAGCCAGGGGCCCTCTGGTTCCCCTGTCACTGTGGCCCTCCAACCACTTTGCAAATGAATAGCATACGGCTCGCCTACCCCCTAATCTTAGGGAGGCGCATTGTCCTGGGGTGTTTAAAAAAAAAGTTTTTCTTTTTTGAAATCCTCGGGATCCCCAAACCAGACAATTAGGAGTGAAAAGGCCAGGATTTGCTTCTGGCCCAGGAAGGTTAACTCGTCCAATAAAAGGAACACGTTGGCGACCATGCAGGGTCTTCTGTCTTCCAGGACATGGATGCAGGGGAAAGGCTTTCGCTAGCTTTTGGTCAAAGACAAAAGATAATCGAGTGTTGTAGCTCCCTCTTCGATATTCAGTCGATATTCAATTCGCTGTTAGTTGTTTCTCTGCTGGCGGTACTCCT
>NW_005871833.1:24038-36023 GCF_000147115.1 Myotis lucifugus | reverse complement strand
CAGGGAAGGGCGGAGAGCTTTCCAGTTCTCGTGACAGTTGGAGATAAAGTTCTTCTTCCAGGATATGGAGGCACCAAGGTAGTTCTGGAAGACAGGGATTCTTTCCGATTTAGTGATGGTGACCTTTTCGCAAAGTACGTAGACTGAAATAAATCACTGTTGAAAATGGCATCACGTGGGTGGGAGTGGGGATGGAAGTGGAAGAGGGCATACAGGGGGTAAATGGTGACGGGGAAAATAAAATTAAATTTTAAAAAAAATGGCATCACGTGAAGCTGCCCATCCCATTGAAGTTCTAAAATCTTTCATCACATAAATAATTTCCGCTTTTCTTTTATAATAAACTAGTGACACCCAGTCATTAACATTTAGTTTCACTGTACGGATATAAACATTGTGGAATAAAAATATATAAATAAATGGTTCAAGAAACCATTTATTTATACATTAGTATATAATATTATATTTTAATTACATGTTATTTATAATAATAATAATATACAATAAGTGAGGGACATATGTTTTTGCAAGCCCTGCACATTCCTGATACCTTTCTTTCTTGAATGTCACTGAACAGTCTCATTCTCGCAGTAAGGACCATTCGTCAAAGATAAGTAGGTGAGCCAGGCATTCTCACAGTGGGTTCTCACAATAACCCTTTGACGGATACTTTCAGAATTCCTTTTTTTTTTCATGTAGGGAAACTAAATCATAAAGGGAATAGGTCACCTTTCCAATAGCGAGTACACAGCACAGCCAAGATTTGAACCCAGCTGGTTTGGGAACGCTAGTCCTGGTTCTTAAACCACAGCATTGTATTGCCTCATCTCTGAAGATAAACTCTCATAGCTGAAGCCCAGTGTTCAAGGTGTGGCAACTCAGTGCTCCACTTGGTGCCAGAACCTTCTTCTAGATACTATAGGAATCCAAAGGGAACGGTCACAGTCTTCCAACACCGCCTTCACACCAGCATCAGGACCTGGAGAGTCCTCCTTCTCCTGTTGCCACCTGTGAACTGCCATGCTCCTCTCTAAGGCCACCCTCTCCACTTGGATCCCATTCTCCTCTTTGTTCAAGGGCATCATTCTAGCATTCTTCCCCTCTCCTGCATCACCAATAACCCCACATTGACAAATCCAATGGTTGAGTTTCAGCTCTTAGAAGTACTTGAGAGTTTATTATCCCCTCCTTCTTCTTTTTATTTGTTTATTAATTTTCGAGAGAGAGAAGGGGAAGGAAGGGAGGGTGAGAGAGGGGGGGGACTTAGATTTGTTGTTCCATTTATTCATGCATTCATTGGTTGTTCTTGTATGTGCCCTGACCAGGAATTGAACCCTCAACCTTGACATATCAGGACAATGCTCTAACCAACTGAGCTACCTGGCCTGGGCCCATCCCTTCCTTCTTAATAGAATCAGGATGCAATGGGGATTGGTATCACCAGACCCGCAGGACGATGCTGTCTCCTGACTTTCTTCCTTTCTCACTGTCCACACAGTGTAGCCAGCCTCCAAGATGGCCCCCAATAATCCTCACCTCCTGGTATTCACTCCCTGGTGGCCTTGCTGGGATTGTTTCAGGCCCTTCCTTGAAACAATCATGGGGGCCAGGAGGCTATATGGCTCTCCTTGGCTAGACGTGGGTCCTCTGCCCACTCCTGGAGTCACCCGAGTGGGGATCAGCCCCACCTAAAACATGAAATGAATGTGAGAGAAGGGATCATCTCAGAAGAGACGTAGTGAATGCTTTTTTGGGTAAAGACAACACATATGGGGTTGGATACGTGGTAGCTCTTATTAAGAAAACCAAGGAATGCAGCTATGTTAAGATACTGAAATGCACAGGTCAGCTTAATTCAGATCTGCATTCATGTTTTCTCTCTTTACTCACATGTTTCTCATGGAGCAGCAAATATTTCTGCCCAGTTCCTTCTATTCGACAATCAGCATGTGGGGGCTAGTCACAGTTTGCACTTATTTGGGGCTGACTAAACTCGAGGCTTGGTTTTGTGTATTTTGCATAGATTTTCTTACTTTATCCTCTTTACAATCCTATGAGGTCATCCTTTTGTTTTAATCGTCACCTCTGCCTTACAGAAGAAGAAACTGAGGTACAGAGAAGTTTGGTAACTTGTTTACAGGCGTATGGCGAGTAATTTATGGAGCCAGAATTGAGGTTCAGACAGAATAAACCCAGATTCTATCCTCAACCACCATATGTTTTGCTGTGTCTCTAGAATTCTGTTCCTTTTAAACAGAATCCTCATCCAGCAGGGCATCAGAAGGCAGACATGCCCCTTTACAGGTAGTTCCCTCACAGAGCGGCAATTCATACATTAAGATGGATTTGGTCCTGGCCAGGTAGCTCGGTTGGTTATAGCATCGTCCCGATACGCCAAGGTTGTGAGTTCCATCTCTGGCCCGGGCATATACAAGAATCAACCAATGAATTCGTAAATAAATGGAACAACAAATCCCTCTATCATTAATTTAAAAAAATTATTTTAAAGATTGATTTGCATGAATGAGGGAGCATCACTGTGACAGTGGTTCCCCTGGGTAGTCCGATAGGACTCTCCTGGTTATAAGGGTAAGAAGCCCAATTTAGTTCACATTAAGCTTCCCCCACACATGAGCGTTTTCAATTGGCCATGCTCCGCAGAATGGCAGGGGTGCAGCTGGTCCTGGAGGGTTACAAATGACAACTCAAACTCGTTTAGGCAAAGAGGGGGAATGTCTTGGCTCCAGTAACCAAATCCCAGAGCGGGAAGGAGTATAGCTGTGCTCAGGGTGATGGGATGCAGCCAACAGCTGTCTCTCTACCACTTGAGTCTACGTGTTGGCTGTGTGCTGCCATGCAAGACTTCCCCATGAGGTCAGAACAGTGCTATTCCTAGGTTATCCATCTGCAAGACATAATCTTGCTTCCTTCATTCCAAGAAGAAGGTTAACTGGCCTGGCCTGGGCCACACACTAACCCCGTGGGCGGGGCACCCAGAATAATACAATAGACCACCTTGGGTGGGAATATGGATAGAGGATAAGCAGCCCCCACAAGAAGGGGTAGGGTTAATGTCCCCCCAAAAAACAAGGAGGAGTGTTACACAGAGCACACCATTAAAATGCATCTTGGGCACCAAATCTCTTTTGTGGGGCCTCCAGAGCCCCTTCTTGGAGGAAGTAACCTATGTAATGAGGCCTCAAAGCTGAGCAGGAATTTGTTGAAAAGGAAATGGGAGAAATGAGAATTCAGATTGAGAATGGGCATGTGCAAAGGTTAAGGATGGGAAAGTTGAAGGAACCAGAAGTAGCTTGTTCTAACTAGTGTGTGGAGGTGGTAGTGGTGGGGTACAGTAGAGTATGGCTGCAGAGGAGACCACAGTGCGCCTCATGGGGCCTGGACTTGATCTTGAAGGTATGCTTTGGGTGGGTGCAGTGGGTATCAGGTGGGAATTACCTCGGTACGTCAGAGAAGAAAAGGAAGACTAGTGAGGCCAAAGCGCAGTGGTCAGCCATAGGGAGCTGGGAGGCAGGACCCTGTGGGCTGGCAAATCCCCCCTTGAATGTTAACTAGCATGGAAAGCACAGTGAAGTCCCGAGCCAGTGGTTCTCAACCTTCTGGCCCTTTAAATACAGTTCCTCATGTTGTGACCCAACCATAAGATTATTTTCGTTGCTACTTCCTGTCATGCTGCTACTGTTATGAATCGTCATGTAAATATCTGATATGCAGGATGGTCTTAGGCGACCCTTGTGAAAGGGTCGTTCGACCGCCAAAGGGGTCGCGACCCACAGGTTGAGAACCGCTGTCCTAGGCAGACTCGGTAGGGTAGGGTGTCGCTGAAGCTGGGAGGGTTACCAGAGGCCCCTCACTGTAAGTGCGCCAAGGAGGGAAGAGACGCAGGACATGGCTCCTTCATCTCCCCACTGTCCAGGCGGCTTCTGGAAGTTTCCCACACAACCCAACCAAGATAAAAGTACAACTGTCGCCAAACCGGTTTGGCTCAGTGGCTAGAGAGTCGGCCTGAGGACTGAAGGGTCCCGGGTTCGATTCCGGTCAAGGGCATGTACCTTGGTTGCGGGCACATCCCCAGTAGAAGATGTGCAGGAGGCAGCTGATCGATTCATCGATGTTTCTAGCTCTCTATCTCTCTCCCTTCCTCTCTGTAAAAAATCAATAAAATATATTTAAAAAGTAAAAATACAAAAATAAAAATATATATTAAAAAAAAGTACAACTGTCCTCAGTTTATGACAAGAAACCAGCTTTCCAAAGCCACAACCCCCGCGAGGGTCTGAGCCAGGCTGTGCCT
The DNA here is from genome assembly GCF_000147115.1 of Myotis lucifugus. Classification (NCBI taxonomy): domain Eukaryota; kingdom Metazoa; phylum Chordata; class Mammalia; order Chiroptera; family Vespertilionidae; genus Myotis; species Myotis lucifugus. The sequence continues at coordinate 31,711 of NW_005871833.1, read as the reverse complement.
GAGCAGCAAGACCCTCTTCCGGATGTTGGGTTAAGGAGGTTGAATTCCGAACGCGGGTTCGGAATCCGAGGTCCCAGGAGCCGGAAGTGGGAGACAGGAAGTGCCGGAGGGGCTCTGAGTCTCCCGGATTCAGCCTTGCTGGCCGCCATGTTGGATCCCGGGAGGCGCCATTTTGGGAGGAAGGAAAGCGAAGACCCCGGATGTCGGATCACCGGGTCTGGACCGGCTGAGCCCGGAAGGCCCCTCAGCACGAGATCCTTGAGGAGGAGAAGGGGTTAAACCTTCCATCCCGTTTGTCCCGGGGACCTCCGCTCGCATCCCACCGTGGAATGTTCCTCGGAGCTACAAAGCCCGGCCAGCTGCCAAGTCGTGTATATATACATACGTTGCCTCGTCGCCAGGCAACGCGGCGCTCTTTCTGGGAAGACGCACAATGTGGTCACTGTTCCGGAGACTCCAGGTTCCAGATGGAAAGAGAGACTTTAATCCCCGGCTTCGCGGCTGTTTGGCACGTTTCTCTCCGGAGATGCTGCCGGGGCCCGATTTCCACTCTGACACCCGCGACGCGGCCCTTTCTCCGTCTTGATGTTTAAAAACTGTAATTCGTGGCAAGTGAGTTCAACCAATAGTGGGACATTGGAGAGAAGACTGGCGGGAAATTTAGACACAAGAGGGACGGGCGCCTAGATGTTAAAATGAAGAGGAGCCCTGGCCGGGGTAGCTCAGTGGTTAGAGCGGCGGCCTGCCCTCCCTTTCACTCTCTCTAAAAATCAATGGGAAAAATATTCTCCCCCAGTGAGGATTGACAACAACAACGACAAAAAGGTGAAGACATAGGAGAACAATGATAAATAGATAAATAACAAAAGAGGAAAAGGCCAGGAAAGTGAGGGAAGGAGGCTCAACTTCCTGGGTGCTTATCGAATGCAAATCAAAGTAACAGGAGGCCAGAATCAACTTTAAGACTAATCAAAAAATTAAAATCTTGGTAAAGGCCGGGGCTGAGGAGCGCAGCATCCACAGAGAGCAAGGGTTTGCAGGGCCTGACCTCCTGGAGGGTGATTTTGTAGGATTTGACCATTTTGAATATGCATAACCTTTGACCCAGAAAACATATTTCCGTTAATCCTACAGAAGGACTCACAGAAGCGCACACTTTGAGAATTGCCAAAATACTGAAGATATTGTGTCTTCCCGTCAATAGAGGATGGGAAGAACGAGTGATGCTGCATCCATGATGAGGAATCGTGAGTGGCTGTCCGGAAGTTGGGTGCAGAGTTGGGTGTTCGGATGTAGAAAGTTTCCTGGGATGAACTGTTGTGTCAAAAAGAGAAAAAATCAGCCGAAACTGGTGTGGCTCAGTGGATAGAGCGTCGGCCTGCGGACTGAAGGGTCCCAGGTTCGATTCCGGTCAAGGGCATGTACCTGGGTTGCAGGGCACATCCCCAGTAGGAGATGTGCAGGAGGCAACTGATCGATGTTTCTCTCTCATCGATGTTTCTGACTCTCTATCTCTCTCCCTCTCTGTGAAAAATCAACAAAATATATTAAAAAAAAAGAAAAAGAAAAAATCAGGTTGGTGAACCATACGTAGAGTCTGAACTTGATCCTATTAAAAAGTATATGTACGTGTGTGTTTATCTATATTTACTTAGTTTTTGTACACAAAAATGATTTTTCTGGTAGGAAAACCAAAATGCTAATAGTGGTTAGCACTAGGGGATGAAAAATTGTCCAGGATAGCCTGTTGATTCAGCAAACAAAAAAGAACGAGTTGCTGAACAATGTTTAGAATATGAGTTCATTCCTATGAAAATAAAACTGTGTATGTGCGTACACATGTGCACCTTTGAATGTACAAAAACTTCTAGAAGGAAAATAAAATATTAATAGTGATTGGCCCTGTAGAATTGGGAAAGATTTTCATTATTTTGCTTTCTAGGTCTCCATATAGTCTGAAGTTTTTCAAAGATTTCATATATTTTCTAATTTAAAAACTCTTCAAAAACACCTTTCAGAAATTATTATAATCATCAGCCTAATGTAAGTATTTTATGAATATTCCTATGTTTCATCACCCATGTTTTAAAGGCTCATTATATGACAGGTGCTGTGCTGAGAGGCAGCAGAGAGAATGGGTTGCTAATCGTAACTGGAGGTTCAGGAAGGATCTGGAAGGCCATTGGCTGCTATAGTTACCCAGGAACCAGGGGCATGTGGTTTAGCCTAAACTGGGAGCAGTGGGGATGGGGAGATATGTCTAGATCTGAGAGAGATTCACACTATGAGTAAGGACAGCTCTGAAGAGGATGAGATGAAAGGGGAGAAGTGATAGTTCAAGACAGAAGGAAGGGGATTTGGCTGCCCACTGGGTAAGGGAGAGGAAGGGACCTGGATATCCTATGATTCAGGTGATGGTGATGGAAACACTGCAGAGGCTTCTCTGGGTGGGGGCAGAGGGAGGGAGGGTGGTGTTGGTCTGGAGTTTGTTGAGTGCTCGGGCAACCAGGTTAAGAGCCAAGGAAGAAACAATATGGAGGTTCCTCATAAACATGAAATTACCATATGATCCGGAAATTCCACTTCTGGGTATAGACCCAAGGGAATGACAAACAGGGACTCAAAGAGACATTGGTACACCCATGTCCATAGCAGCAGTATTCACAATAGCCAAAAGGTAGAGGCAACTCGCGTCCATCGGTGGATGAGTTGATAACATTGTACGTATGGCTCATCCATGCAGTGGCATATTATTCAAACTTAAGAAGGAAGATGAATTTGTGGAATATAATGAACAACATAAACCGATGAACAAAAGCAGATCCAGAGACAGAGAAGCATCGATCAGACCATCAAACCTCAGACGGAAGATAGGGGAGGGTGGGGGTAAGGGAGAAATCAAACAAAGGACTTATATGCAAGCATATAGGCCTAACCAATGGGGACAGACACCAGGGGGGTGAGGGCATGAGTTGGGGGGTAGGGGGCAATGAGGGGATAAGGACACATATGTAATACCTGAATCAATAAAGAAAAAAATTTTTTAAAAAAAGGGAAGAAGATTCTGACATGTGCTAAAACATGGATGAATCCTGAGGGATTGTGCTAAGTAAAGTAAACCAGTCACACAAAGATGAATTCTGGAGGATTCCATTTACATGCTATCTCCAAAGCAGTCAAACACATACATGCACATGTATTTTTTGTGGAGGCAAATATATCCATGAAACCTTCACCACAATCAAGATAGTGAACTCATCCACTGCCCTCAAAAGTTCCTTTTTTGCCCCTGTACAGACTCTCCCCGTGTGCCTCCCCACCTCTCCTCCATGAGAAACCACCAGTCCACTGTATTTCATTTGGATTTTCAGAGTTTTATGTACATGGAGGCACCTCGTGTGTATCGTCTTGCCCGGGTTCTTTCACTTTGCTTAGTTCTTTTTAGGTAATTATATGTTGCTGCGGGTGTCAATCGTTTGTCCTTCCCCATTGCTGTATTCCATTGTGTGGCTACACCACAATGTGCTCACCCGTTCATCTGTTGGTAGGCATCTGAATTGTTGCCGGTTGCCGGCCATTTAAGGATAAAGCTTCTGAGAACGTTCATGTACAAGTCTTTGTATGGACATAAGTTTTTTTCCCTCTTGGGCAGGTACCTGGGAGTGGACAGCTGGCTCATGTGGTGTGTGTATGTGTTTACATCCTTCTGGACGGTTCACAGGACCCCGAGTTCGTCTGCGTGGCGACCCACTAATACTCTTTAGTATAAGGATGGCCCCAAAAGTGTATGTGTTTGTTGTTTATCTGAAATTCAGATTTAACGAGGTGTCCCGTGTTTTTATTTGCTGGGTCTGGCAGTTCTAGCCTTCTCCCAGCTCTTTTGAAGTCTTGGTTCACATGTCATCATCTCCCCAGAGAGCTCTTAAGCGAGTCCATCCTCACAGCAGACCACTGCCCCTTCTCAAGGACCTTCGCCAGCTTCCTTTCTTTCATGCCACGTCTCACAACCGGACACTGTGTACCAATTTCTCTGTTCACTTCTCTTTCCCCCAACTACTCACGCACCAGCAACACAGGTTAGGGATGTTGACCGCTTGCTTGTTCTCTTGTTTTACCCCAAATACTTAGAAGAGTATCTGGCACATAGTAAACATTCAGATAGCGTTTGGAATAAATCTAAACCCCAGCTTCCTCTTGCTAAAGCAAAGCCCGCAGCCCCCGCTGTCCGTTTGAAATGCAGAACAACTGAAGCCTGCCAGGATCATGCATACACATGTATCTAGGCAGCTGTGTCCAAGGACATGACTTACTGCTAAGCCCCTTTGGATCTATGCATCACTTGGTCAGCACATTCTCTTTCCAGTTAATCAGCTAAAAGCCCAGCGATGTTTTGTAACCCTCGCCCCACCCCGTGTGAAGCTAGTCGTCTAATCATTTCAGTTTAGAGTTGGATTTGAGGCATCGAGCTGTTAAGGATGGATCAAGGTTGGGTGTGATATTCGCTATGTTTTGCAGAGAAAATGCTAACCATGACCCAAAAGAGGGATCAAAGAGAAGTCGATGGGGAGGGGGGGAGGAGGCGGGGAGGGATGGAAGCAGTAACCTGAGGGTGAGAGATCTGAGACCCCACAGTCAGACATATTTCGGGGCTGGGGTTGAGGAGAGAGATCTGGGCTGCTGTTGGTACCCACGGCGGTGACTGAGCTGTTGCCTTAGCCGAGTTATCAGAAGAAAGGCCATTGAGGACAGGCCCCTCCACACCCTCTATGGAGCGCTCCGTTCTGTTGGTCGGAGTATCCATCAGTTCAGGCTCATCTCAACTGTGCACCTGAGAAAAACCTACCACGGTGACGGTGAGGTCTGATCAAATAACTGAATGAACAACCCTTCCCCCGGGAACTGACCTTAGACCACGTCACGGTCAACATTCCCTCTCACTTAGACCGCATTCTGCTTGCTAAGACCACATTCACTTGCTAAGACCACATTCACTTGCTAAGACCATTATCTTTCCCCTCAGGACCTGCCCAGAGAATTCTCTGCCCAGGAAAACCCCGCCTAGAGTCCTTTAAACCCTCGGACTCCCTGTCTCTGGGTGCTGGTGCCATTTGGGGGCTCGGCCCATCTGTTTTTCCGGGTAAACTAGCAAATTCGTCATTCTTTTCCCCTTTTGGCCTCATGCATTTCCCCTTCAGCGACCCTAACAATGACCTCAATGAAGAAGCATTTCCTTTTCTTCTCTAACTGAGGATGGACTATTAAGGCCGAGTGACTTCATTAAAGACCCGGGTTCCTTTTCTCTGTCTTCCTCACCTTTTGTCGTGTAAGACCATCTTCCTCCTGGTCACAAGATGGCCGCTACACTTTCAGGCATCACACCCACAGGCAGAAAAAAGTGGGAAAGGCCATACATGTTCTCTTCGTGAAGCTTTTGCTCTTTACCCAGGAATGAATGCCGGATTATTTTTGCCAGGTTTCATGGTCAGAACTGGTTCACCTGCCCCATGCATGGAGCTTCCAGGGATTTCTGAGGAGGTGGTATTTTTAACTGAGCACATTGCTGCGCTAAAAAAAATCAGAGTTGTGGGTGTGTTTTTTTTGTTTTGTTTTTTAAATATATTTTATTGATTTTTTACAGAGAGGAAGGGAGATAGATAGAAAGTTAGAAACATCGATGAGAGAGAAACATCGATCAGCTGCCTCCTGCACATCTCCCACTGGGGATGTGCCCGCAACCCAGGTACATGCCCTTGACGGGAATCGAACCTGGGACCTTTCAGTCCGCAGGCCGACGCTCTATCCACTGAGCCAAACCGGTTTTGGCGGTGTGTTTTTTTTTTAAGAGTAGAATGGATATCGAATAGGTAACCAGAGGGGAGTGGAAAGAGAACTTGGGAAGGAACTGGGTGTGGTTCACTGAGGGTCTCTAGACCTTTTCACTTTAGGAGTCAAGGTTTGGAGGAGTGTGGGAAAGGGAATTAACTAACTACCTCTCTTCCTTCCCAAATGCCTATTAGGGGCCAGACACCACCCCGACCCCTTTTCTAACTAGTCGTCTTGACCCCTCACCACCATCAACTGATGTAGTCATTGTCGTCCTCACTTTACAAAGGGCAGAACGAAATCTTGCAGGAGTTCACTAACTCTTCTTACTGTTGCAGTTCTTGAAACTGTTTGTTTTTTTTTTAAATTTGAACGTGTAGCCAACATATTGGATGTGAAGATCAAAAGAGTAGCCCTGGCCGATGTGGCTCGGTTGGTTGAACATCATCCTGTGCACTGAGAGGTTGCCAGTTCGATGCCGGGTCAGGCCACACACCCAGGTTGCAGGTTCAGTCCTGTACGGGAGGCAACTGATCGATGTTTCTCTCTCTCTCTTTAAAAATCAGTAACATTTTTTAAAAAAAGATCAAAGAAGCCCTGGCTAGTTTGCTCAGTGGTTAGAGCATCGGCTTGCAGGGTTGAGGGTTTGGTTCCCAGTCAAAAGCACGTACCTCAGTTGCAGGTTCCCCAGCCTTGGTAGGAAAATGTGTGGGAGGCAGCCAATCGATGTGTCTCTCTCACTTCGATGTTTCTGTCTTTCCCTCCTCCCTCCCTCCCTCCCTCCCACACTCTCTCTAGAAATCAATGGAAAAAAATATCCTTGAGTGAGGATTTTTTTTAAAAAAGGATCAAAGAAGTAAAAGAGAATATCCATTAAATAGTGAATTTTTCTCATCCCTAGTTCTCCCCAGAGACAATGACTGTTAACAGTTATAGTTCCTCTTCATTCTTCACAGATTCTACATTTGTGACTTGGCCTCCTCACTAAGTTACATATTTAACCCCCAAATTAATACTTGCTGAGTTGCATGGATGTGTGCACGTGAACGTCCCCAGCTGAGGTTGAATAAGGTGACGGCGCTCTGCCTCCCGGTTTCAGCTCTCATGCTCTAAACACAGGTCCTTTCTGCAATCTATTTCGTGCTGTGTCTTCTGCATTTTTGTTATTTTTGTTGGTCACCTGCCTGTTTAAAATGTCCCCCAAGCGCCCTAACCGGTTTGGCTCAGTGGATAGAGCGTCAGCCTGTGGACAGAAGGGTCCCGGGTTTGATTCTGGTCAAGGGCATGTACCTTGGTTGTGGGCACATCCCCAGTAGGGAGTGTGCAGGAGGCAGCTCATAGATGTTTCTCTCTCATCAATGTTTCTAACTCTCTATCCCTCTCCCTTCCTCTCTGTAAAAAATCAATATATATATTTTTTTAAAAATTAAAAAATAAAATAAAATGTCACCCAAGCGTAGGGCTGAAGTGCTGAATTCCCAGGTGCAAGGAGGCCGCGATGTGCCTTCCAGAGGAAATGTTTTAGATGACGTTTCTGAATTTGCTTCATATTTTAGCTAAATGCTTTATAACATTTTTAAGTGTTTTAAAGAGCATTTCTCTATGTTCCTGTAGGTATAACTTATTCAGGCGTGAGTGATGGTGCTGTTGGGCATGCTTCGTTATTAACGAATCAACCTTACATATTAAGTAAGGTGCCTGCAGGTAAAAACACACATAAAACTAGTTTCTGTGTGGATCAGTGGGTGCGAATGCTGTGGTCCAGGACTGGCTACTGCAGCGCTCACTGCAGTTTTATAGACCATAACTGCAGTGCGTAACATGAGTGGACCACATCAGTTCACCTTTCA
>NW_005871833.1:22161-23270 GCF_000147115.1 Myotis lucifugus | reverse complement strand
GAATGTCCGCCTGAAAGCTCTGTCATTTTTATTCATCCCATGTCAATGCAATAAATTCAATAAATATTAAAAGAAGGAGAAGGAGGAGAAGGAGAAGGAGAAGGAGAAGGAGAAGGAGAAGGAGAAGGAGAAGGAGAAGGAGAAGGAGAAGGAGAAGGAGAAGAAGGAGAAGGAGAAGGAGAGGATGATGATATAAGCCCTGGCTGAGTAGCTCAGTTGGTTAGAGCAGTGTCTTGATATGTCAAGGTTGAGGGAACATACAAGAACCAATGGATGTATCAGTAAGTGGAACAAATCTGCCATTTCTCTCTCTACAAATCTATTATAAATAAATAAATGAATAAATAAATGAATAAATAAATGAATAAATAAATAAATCCGTGCTGGGAGGACAGGGATTACGCCTGTCTCCTGGAGTTGAGGTGCTGGAAAGTGAAGCCAGTCTGCTCACTCCCCAAGGCCTGAGGTAGCAGGTGGTTCCCATCAAGCCTCCCTTTCATCTCCCGCTGCCTCTGCTGCCTCGGCTCCCTATCTCGCCCGTGACAAGAATGCAGCTTTGAAGATAACAAGATGTATGGGCCTCCCGCTCGCATGGCGGCGGAGAGAGGAAGATGGATCGGAGCGAACTGTGCCTGGGAGGGGGGGGGGGGGATGCTGGCGCATGGAGACAGGGCCGTTTGAGTCTTAACACATGGCCTGCTGTCCAGAGGCAGATGTGGCTCCCCGAGCTGCCCTGGGAATTTGCTCTGGCTGCACCGCCAGGTCCGATTCCAAGAAACATATACATGGCCGTGCAGTTCGGCCGGGGCACGGGGTTCCTGGAGCCCCCCGGCCATGTGGCCAGTATTTGGGAGCTGTCCGCTCCCCATCAGGCAGCAGATGACAACGCGCCATCTGTTTAGCACTAATTTCCCTGGGCCTGTTCTCGGGCGGCTTCCCCCACTGACATTCGGGTTCTGACAGCTTTGCGTTCACTGTCTTTCCTTTTCTTAAAATGACATAAATCAGTATTTGCTTTTCTTTTGTGTGCGTGTTTTTTAAAAATATATTTTTATTGATTTCAGAGAGGCAGGGGGAGGGAGGGAGAGAGAGAAACATCAATGATAAGA
>NW_005871833.1:8367-21824 GCF_000147115.1 Myotis lucifugus | reverse complement strand
CCATGTGAGAGACACATCGATCGGTTGCCTCCTGCAGAAGCCCTGATCAGGGCCCGGGCGGGGAGGAGCCTGCAACCCAGGTACATGCCCTTGACCAGAATCAAACCCGGGACCCTTCTGTCCATGGGCCCACGCTCTGCCCACTGAGCCACACCGGCTCGGGCCAGATAACACCTGGAGCCAGGTGGCCGGTGCCGGGATGCGGCCTGGGGGAGAGGCGTGGGAAAGTGCAGAACTGGATGGTGGGTCCGTGGGGAGCAGCGCTACCCGCCCTCCCTCGGGGCAGGGCTCTTCCCTGGGTCGGGTGTTTCAGTTTCATTTCCGAGGAGGGAGGCCCGCGTGTCAGCTGCGCTCTCGCTTTCGTTCCCGGGGCAGCAGGGTGGGCTCAGCTCTAACTCTCCCCGGAGGCCAGGAACCCCTGACCAGTGATTACAACATGTCAAAAACATGTGTGCAATCGTGCCGGGTGACGTGTGTGCATGCGAAGAGGGTTTTAAAAGGCAGCAGGCAGGCCTGAGACCCGGTGGGAGCATGGAAACCTGCTCTCCGTTCATCACGCCCTGGGCACTGCAACCCCACAGAATACGCCCTCTGCAAACACCCAGAAAGGCTCGCTTTGAAGACCTAAAAGCCCTCAGGACAGCCAGCGGGAAGGGGGGGGCGGGAGGCTGGGGGGAAGGGGGCGAGGGGGGCGGAGGGGATGGGGCCATCTGTAACCGTTTCAACAATAAAAATATAGAAAAAAAATGAAAGCCTTCCATGACCATCTACTGCAAAATAGAAATAAAAACCCTCAGAGCACAGCCACACAGCTGCCGCCCCCGGGAATCAGGGCTAAAACTGCACGTCCCCCAAAATGAAACTGAAACCCGGACCTGTCAGGCCGAGCGGAAAGGAACAGGCTTTCTGCTGCTGGTGGAGCAGAGGGAGGCGGTGAGCTGGGCCATCAGGAATTCGCCCGCAGCCAGAACCCTCATTGGGAAACTGGCTCCCAGGGACTGATGTCGCCACAGGCCGCCCGCATCAGGGCTCAAGATGCGCAGATACGCGTTCCTGTCCGGGCTTCTCTCCCCGGGACACGTTTCGCTGGGCGATAAAGAGATGCCTGTGGCTCCAGAAGGAGCGGAGCCCAGACTGGAATGAAAGTTGTTTGGACAGAAGCTGATGGCCTGGAAACAGGGTGTTTAGATTTAAAAAAAAAAAAAAAGGGGCAGAAAAAAGAAGGTTCGCTCTCCCTCCCAGGAGTGCGCCCCTGTCTCTCTCTATGCCCATCCCCGACCCGCTGGCCCCTGACCATGAAGGGCCCCCATGAGACTGGCAACCAGGGAAGCAATGGGCAGTGGCAGCTCCTCCCCCCGGGCTGGCCCCCCTAACCTGTCCCCGAGGCCCCCCTTGTCCCCTTCTCTCTGCCCTCCCATTGAGCTGCGGCGCCCGGCCAGGCTCTCCTGCTGCTTCTCCTATGCCCAAGGGAAATAGTATGTTTCCATGTTTTTCAGTAATTGAGTTTTTTCTGCTTCCTCCTCTCTGTCCCTCCTCCTCCTCCTCTTCTTCTTCTCTCCCTCTCTGCGCATTTCTACTTAAAGACTCTTTTTTCTTTAATCTCTTGGCCCTCTGAGTGCTCGATGCCTCAATAGATGTATTTGATCTGTCTTTTGTGGTCGTCTTTCTCAGCTGCCCATTCAGTCTTACTTGCGATGACCCTCATTTTTCAGCTTTGTGGACACAGACTCGTTCAGGTTTCCTTGTAGATCCCCTGGCTCCCGGGTTAGCTTTCCTGGGGCATTTCCCCACCCCATGGTTATTCATATTCCTTCTCTCTCTCCCCCACCCCCCTTCCTTATGCTGAAGTGAGCACAGGAGCCCTCTGTGCTCCAAACACCTTTTTCCATCCTCCGCTCCGACCCCACCCAGCGCCTTCAGCAGGCGGCTGCCACACGCAAGATGGGACCGAGACCTGCGCCCCAGGCAGGCCCTGCTGGCGGGACTGTTTCTGAGAAAAAGCGCACCCGGCCCTGAACACTGGCTGCGAGCAGGTCCCCTTCGTCCCATTTGCCAAACAAAACTCGGGGCAGCGGCCCACCTGGAATTCCCCCGATTAACGGCCTACGAGCACCCGGCTTGGCTCCAAGCCCTCTATACACCGACATCCAGCTCAGGAAGCGAACGGTTTTCCCAGAAGCGGCACAACATGGCCAGTATTCTGGCGACATCCATTTCTAAGCCATAAACATAGCGAGCGCCAGCCTCCGCTTCCAGACCCAGCCCTGGGGTCATGCTCCCCCGGTGGGGTCTCTGGTTTTCTGGGGGCGAAAATCTCCTGTTCTCATTTTAGTTTTTGTTTCAAATATATTTTTAATTCATAGAGGAAGGGAGAGAGGGAGGGGGGAAGAGAGAGAGAGAGAGAGATCAATGATGAGAGAGAATCATGGATCGGCTGCCTCCTGCACGCCCCACACTGGGGATCGAGTCCATAACCTGGGCCTGTGCCCTGACCAGGAATCGAACCTCCTGGCTCATAGGTCCACGCTCAGACATTGAGCCACACTGGCTGGGCTCGTGTTCTCGTTCTGAGATGAGTTGGGTGTTGGTTCCAAATGCCTACCACAGCCCAGGGCCCACAGCTTTCCTCAGGGACGAGGTTTCAAGGGTGGGTGTGTAATGGCAATCCACCCACAGGTCTGTGTGTTGAACTCAATTCCATAAACACTGAAAGAATAACTCAAACAGTGTGTCCATTTTCACTCTTCATTTCTCTGTAACAGTGACCGTCAGCGTACAAACACCTCCGTGAGACAGGTCCCGCAGCCTTCCCACCTCCAGCCAACTGTCCCTCCCAAGCCCCTTCGACGAGGAAATTCTCAAGAAGAACTGAGCGTGGCCCTGGCTGGGGTGGCTCCATTGGTTGGAGCATCGTCCCCGGCACCAGAAGGTCAAAGGTTTGATTCCCGGTCAGGGCACATACCTAGGTTTCGGGTTCAATCCCCAGGTGGTTGGGGCGCATAGGAGAGGCAACCAGCTGATGTGTCTCTCTCACAAGGATGCTTCTCTTTCCCTCCATTCCTCTCTCTCTCTAAAATCAATACAAAATAAAAATAAAAATAACTGGGTGTGTCTCTACAGAGCAATGGAATCTGCTGAGGGTTTCAAAGGACAGGGCATGGCCAAGTATCCCTTTGATAAATCTTGGAAAATGTATTGAAAGAGACGGAGGAGAACAAGGAGGTGAAGGTCGCAGAACACAGGAGAGAGATGGTGGCAGTGCGGATGAGATGGGGCAGCCAGAGAGATGGGGAATTGGTCATAGATAGAGGAACAGAGCCCCGTCCACTCATCAAATATGGTCTATGGCTACTTTCATGGAAAAGTTGAGTCAGAGACCAGATGGCCCACAAAGCCTACAATATTTATTAGGTGGCTCTTTGCAAAAAAATGTTTACCCACCCCAAGTACAGAGTCTGATAGTTCAGGATTTCCCAGATTGGAGAGAAATTCCACAGAGCTCCTCCCAACGACAGCTGGCACCCCCAAATTCCTCTAAAGTCTGGGTCACCATGGTTTGTAGTCTGTCTTGAAGAGGATGGAACTTAAGAGCAATAGGAATCGCCAGCCAGCGTGGCTCAGTGGTTGAGTGTTGACCTATGAACCAGGAGGTCACAGCTCGATTCCGGTCAAGGGCACAGGCCCGGGTTGCGGGCTGGATCCCCAGTGTGGGGCGTGCAGGAGGCAACCAGTGCATGTTCCTCTCTCACCATTGATGTTTATTATATCTCTCTCTCTCTCTCTCTCTCTCTCTCCCTTCCTCTCTGAGATCAATAAAAATAGATTTAAAAATAAAACAAGCAATAGGAATCGATTGAAAGGGTCAACAAGGGGCGGCTTGGCCAGATTTTCCTTTGAGAAGGAAGAATAGTTCGGGTTGTTTTGCAGTAACTTGAGCAAGAGATAAACAGGGCGGGCTGATGCAGAACCTATTTCTGAGGCAGGATCAGCCAGACTTGGGGATCCACTGGCTAAGGGTTTTGGAGACGGGAAGTCGGCTCTGATGCTCATGGTTTTCCGAAGACAGATGAGGGAGAGGGCTCAGGCATGCTGAGTGAAAGAAAATATATTACGAAAATTAATTTTAACTGTTTTCCCCCCTTTTAAAGGCATGGCTACTCGACATTTTTAACTCCTGGGTATACCTTTGGACCTTGCTGGTCTAAAGAGAATCGTGACTTAACTTTCTGATTGACTAAGTCAGGGCACATACAAGAATCAACCCACAAATGCATAAAGAAGTGGAACAACAAAGCCCTCTCTCTCTCTCTCTCTCTCTCTCTCCAATCAATCAATAAAAAAAATTTTTTTTTAATTTAAAGTCTGCGGTGGGGCCTGAAAAACTGGATTTCTAGCAAGTTCCCTGGTGGTGCCAAGGCTGCTGCTTCAAGACACTACCCTTAGGGAGACACTGTGCAGCAGCTGATGGCTCCTCCACCTCACTAACTGCCCTCCTTCCTCCTCTCCTTCCTCCTCCTCCTCCTCCATCTTCCGTGCATTGTTCCCCACGCATGCTGTTCTGGGTGCCTAGGATTTTCAGCAGCTGAGAAGCGGCTGGGGGGATGGGGAGCTCCATCCTCCGGAAGTCCCCCCATCCCCGTCCCCATCCCCCCCCCAAGGCAATTTTTTGTTCTGCTGTACCTACAGGGGCTGATCCGTTGCCATGGAAACTGCTGGCTGGTGTGGGCGGGGGGAGGCAGCCGTGGCCTTGGTGGAGAGCTTCAGAGACTGCCATGTTCCTGGCTGTGGAGATGTAAACATGCACGGTGTGTGTGTGTGTGTTTTGTTTGTTTTTTAACAACATATTTTTATTGATTTCAGACAGGAAGGGCGAGGGGGAAGACAGAGAAAGACGTCAATGATGAGAGAGATTCACTGATCGGCTGCTTCCTGCACGCCCCACACTGGTGATGGAGCCCGAAACCCAGGCCTGTGCCCTGACCAGGAATCGAACCGTGACCTCCTGGTTCGTAGGTTGATGCTTAACCACTGGACCACACCAGCCGGGCTCAGGTGTTTTCTTTGAAATCTCAGCACATCGTGGCCACATCTCTCTGCTTCCTGAAAGAGGGAGCGAGGAGGTCAGTGACACTAGTGAACACACTGTGCACGGAGGGTCAGACAGCCAGGGAGAGGGCACTGGGCTGCCCTGGAGGTGTGCTCATCTGCCTGCCCCAGGTTCACTGCATCAGAGCTGGTCCCACAAAAGCCACGGCCACAAGCAGTGGACGGGCAGAGGACACCTATTGACCTGTCGTTCCCAACGAGGGCCTGAGGACAACGTCACCAGGAGCCGTGACTGGCAGCTGGCGGGCGGGCGTCTTCTTTTATGACTTCCTTTCATTCTGCGATAAATCAAGTTCTTTCTGTTGTTGTTTATCCTCACTCAGGATATTTTTTCCATTGATTTTTTTTTTGAGAGAGAGCAGGAGGGGGCGGGGGAGAGAGAGAGAGACATCGATGTGAGAAACACACAGATCAGCTGCCCTCTGCGCCCACCTTGGACCAGGACTGGCCAGGGAACACACCCACAGCTTAGACACGTGCCCTTGACTGGGAATCAAACCTTTGACCCTTTGGTACGCATGCCGATGCTCATGCGTGTCAGAGGTGACATGCGAACTCATTTTTTTGGTTGATTTTTCTTTGTTAAATGGCATTTAAATATATAAAATAAATATCAAAAATATAAGTCTTTGTTTTACTATGGTTGCAAAGATCAAAAAATTTCTATATGTGACACGGCACCAGAGTTAAGTTAGGGTTTTTCAAAATGCTGACACGCCGAGCTCAAAAGGTTCGCCATCACTGCTCTAACCACTGACCCACACCGCCAGGGTGAAGATGGCTTGTGGTCACCTTCTGGTCCCCCTGGGGTGGTCTCTATTCCTTCCTCTTCGTCTGCCACATTTCGGCTCAGAGTCTGGGTTTGGGGACACAGGAGAGGTGGGCGTCCGCCCTTGTGAGCCAATATCTGATGCGGACTCGGCCCACGGTCAGTGAAGCTCTCCAGGTGGGGCCCACGTGGATGAAAAGGACGCAAAGCAACAAGTACAAAACCTTGGTACAAAAGCGACATCTGCTTCCGAATGAATGTGTCCAGAAGTCACAGTAACTCATACAAAATATTACTCAGTTGCTCCAGCGCCATCAAGTACCACACATCAAAAAAAGACAACAAATATTTTATTCATGAGCCCCCTGGCCCACCCTGTCACTTTTTTCTCCCGTGTGGTTTGGTTTTGGATGCACACTCATGCGTTACGGTCTCTTATGTGCCTGCAACCAAGGTACATGCCCTTGACTGAAATCGAACCCAGGACCCTTAAGTCCGCAGGCTGTCGCTCTATCCACTGAGCCAAACCAGCCAGGGCTACGAAGGTAATTTTGCAGGATAGGTTTTGTTGTTTGTTTCTGTTCTTTTTAAAGAGAGAATAATGCCCTGGCTGGTTTGGCTCAGTGGATAGAGTGTCGGCCTGCAGACCGGAGGGTCCCAGGTTGGATTCCAGTCAAGGGCCCATGCCTGGGTTGCGGGCTGGGTCCAGCGTGCAGAAGGCAGCCGATCCATGATTCCCTCTCATCATTGATGTTTCTATCTCTCTCTTCCTCTCTGAAATCAATAAAAATATATTAAAAAATAAAAATAAAGAGAGAATGAGGAGGATAAGGCACCCTTTGCTCCGGGCGGCTGAACGAAGGACAAGCACAGTGCGGAGGCGCCCGGACCTGCCACATTCTTGGAGACGAAAACAGGATGGTGGTGTGACCTGGTGCGGTCACTGTTTAACAGGTCAGAGTTTCCGTTTTGCAAGACGACAACCTTGGAGGCTGGTTGCACAATAAGGTGAGTGTACTGAACACTGCTGGTCAAACACTAACCGGGGGTCCTCAGACTGTTTACACAGGGGGCCAGCTCACTGTCCCTCAGACCGTTGGAGGCCGGACTATAGTTTAAAAAAAAAAACTATGAACAAATTCCTATGCACACTGCACATATCTTATTTTGAAGTAAAAAAACAAAACGGGAACAAATACAGTATTTGTATTTGCATGTGGCCCTCGGGCCGTAGTGTCAGGACCCCTGCACTGAACGGCTCAGCCGCCTGGCCTTGGAGGGAACCTGACCCCGGCCCCTGTGGAGCCGCAGGCCCTGGTTCTATGTGCGCAGCCCCTCGTCTCTGCCGCCTCCTGCAGAGCCACTTGCGGGGTGAGCAGGTGAAACGCAGCAAGAAGATGGGCCACGCCTGACTCACCTCCGCAGGCTGCCGGCCCCAGGCTGGGCTGGGCTGGGCCGGCGAGTGTCTCTTCCAAAGGCTCCCCCTCAAGCAGGACTAGGAGCCTGTGGAGCCCGAGGCCTTTGCGGGCCCCTCTGCATCGCCCTGGTGTCAGGCTTTTGCCGGAGCCTCTCCCCGAAACCACTAGCCATTTCTTTTAGCCGCCCTGGGGCCTCTCCCATGCATTGGACCAAATGGAAATAATAAAAAAACTTTTTGCAGCAAAAAAAAAAAAAAAAGTTGCCCTCGCCAGTATGGCTCAATGGATAGAGCACCAGCCTGCTGACTGAAGGGTCCTGGGTTCCATCAATGTGTCTCTCTCACATCGATGTTTCTCTCTCTGTGTCTCTGCCTCTTCCTTACACTTTCTCTAAAAAAAAAAAAAAAACAATGAAAAAATATCCTTAGGTTAGGATCAGGGGTGGGCAAACTTTTTGACTCGAGGGCCACAATGGGTTCTTAAACTGGACCGGAGGGCCGGAACAAAAGCATGGATGGAGTGTTTGTGTGAGCTAATATAAATTCAAAGTAAACATCATTACATAAAAGGGTACGGTCTTTTTTTTTTTTTAGTTTTATTCATTTCAAACGGGCCGGATCCGGCCCTCGGGCCGTAGTTTGCCCACGGCTGAATTAACAATAACAACAAAAGGTTAAGATGGTAAATTTTATGTTATGTGTATTTTACCATGATTTAAAATTTTTTGCTTTTATTTTAACTCATATTTATATATTTGTTTTTATTGAATGCTTTTAGAAGAGAGAGGGGTGGGGAGAGAAAGAGAGAGAAAAAAACATCAACTTGTTCCACTGATTCACGCATCCATTGGTTGATTCCTGTATGTGCCCTGACTGGGGATCGAACCCACAACCTTGGCGTATCAGGACGATGCTCTAACCAACCGAGTACCCAGCCGGGGCTCATTCATGTGTTTTAATTTCCAATTACAGTTGACATTCCATATTGCCGTGTGTTAGTTTCAGGTGTACAGCCCAGTGGTGAGAAAATCAGGTACCTTACAGAGGGGTCCCCCCACCCGCCTCCTTCCAGTCCCCAGCTGGCCCCATACGCAGCTACCACCCTATCACTGACTGCATTCCCTGTCCTGCACTTTACATCCAGTGACTATTCTGTAGCGACCAATTTGTGCTGCTCAATCCCTTCACTACAATTTAAGATTTTTACAAAATGAGATGAACCCCAAGAGGAAGAATGCAGAACAGTTATAATACGAGGAGACAATCAACCAACCCCGGGCCCTGGAGCGGCAGCTCGCTCTCGGCCGAGGTTAAGGGAAGGAGTGGCCGTGCGACATGCCTGCAGGTCTGGGGAAGTT
The DNA here is from genome assembly GCF_000147115.1 of Myotis lucifugus. Lineage (NCBI taxonomy): Eukaryota > Metazoa > Chordata > Mammalia > Chiroptera > Vespertilionidae > Myotis > Myotis lucifugus. Next base: position 13,174 of record NW_005871833.1, on the reverse strand, counting down.
CACGGAGAGCTGCCGTTCTTGGCTTGCGCATTTCGGACAGCTGCAGCCGTCGCCTGCTGCCCCAGAAGCTGTTCCCTTGCGGGGGACAGTCACCCAGAATTTGTTTGCCTTTCTTAGCAAAACGGTCCCCAAAGGTGGTTTTCAACAGGCAAACGTTCTCCCAGAGAAACCTCCCATCGGTTTTCCCGTCGAACAAGCCCCAGGGGACCCCCGTCGGGGCAGTCCGGTCACTCTCAGTGAGGAATCGGACAGGGGAGTTGGATTTCAGCATCTGGCCAACAGCGTTTGACTTGTCAACATTTTCCCCACTGTTTTAATTAATCCTTTTTATTTAAGTTTTCATTTCCTGATTTGAGAGAGCGAGAGAAAGGGAGACAGAAGAGAGAGAAACATTGACTTGGCGTTCCACTTATGCATCCATTGGTTGCTTCTTTTAAAAAAAATATTTTTTTTAATTGATTTCAGAAAGGAAGGGAGAGAGACAGGGATAGAAACATCAATGATGAGAGAGAATTGTTGATCAGCTGCCTCCTGCACACCCCCCATTGGGGATCGAGCTTACAACCTGGGCATGTACCCTGACTAGGAATCAAACCTTGACCTCCTGGTTCATAGGTCAAAAAGCTCAACCACTGAGCCACACTGGCTGGGCCACTGGTTGCTTCTTGTCTGTGCCCTGACCGGGGATCGAACCCCCAACCTTGGCATATGGGGACGACTCTCCAACCAACTAAGTTACTGGCCGGGGCTAATTCATTCTTTATATACAGTTTTGTTTAAATAAGACCCATTGGGTTTCTCATGTTGACATCCCCCCCTCCCCTCCCCCCTGCCCTCGCTAAGGTACACATGATGAGTATAATTGTAAACTCCCCGTGGGGAGAAAAAAAGGGGACATCTGTAATACTTTCAACAATAGAGAAACAAATTAAAAATAATAAGGGGGGGGGAGAGAGGGGGGAAGTGGGAGAGATCTGTAATGCTATCAACAATAAAAATATATATAAAAAATCTAAATATGAATAAATAACACATTGGTCTGAAAACCATTTTTTTTTGTTTTTGTTATTTGAAGAGTAAGTATGCCTTCCTGTCCAGTCCAGTGCGTTTTCACTTGAACACGATGCGAGTGAGAGGACGCAGCTCTGGGCCCTGCACATCTCCCTCTCACCGGAGCCCTGGGTTCGAGCAGCTGCTGCTGTAACAGGCTCTTCTGGTTGAAATCTTCTTAAACAAAACAGTGATATGCTTACTAGCAACGTCTGTGTCCAAAAAAGACGAACCCGGGGCTCGTCCTAGACCAGTGATGGCGAACCTTTTGAGCCCGGCGTGTCAGCATTTGGAAAAACCCTAACTTAACTCTGGTGCCGTGTCACATATAGAAATCTTTTGATATTTGCAACCATAGTCAAACAAAGACTTATATTTTTGATATTTATTTTATATATTTAAATGCCATTGAACCAAGAAAAATCAACCAAAAAAAAATGAGTTCGCGTGTCACCTCTGACACACGTGTCATAGGTTCGCCATCACTGTCCTAGACCGTGTGTTGTCCTCGCCTGCCCCGTGGCTCCTGCGTCCATGTTAGTGAGCGCACACTCTAGGGGAGGAAGGCCCGAAACCAGTTCTTCCACATTGCTGAGTGGAACCGCGCTCATCACCGGGACGCGCCCTCCGGCCCTGACCGTAACTCACAGGTCTCATCTCCGGCATGAAGGAGCCCACCCCACCGCCTGCCTTATTCTCTGGCTGATCCACAAATGGTGTTTTCCTTTTGCTGTTAGTCCCCATCTTCCTTCTGCTTTCAATTTCCTATTTGGAAGAGGCCCACTTCTTAGAGTAAGACAAAAAATGCCTCCTGCAGCCGTTCCCCTTACATTTTTGGCTGTCATGCTTCTCTCCCTTGCCATCAGGATTTCGTCTAATAGTGCTTTAGTTATTTTCCTATTTTAAGCCCCTGCCAGTCTTCTTTCTTAAAAAAATAAAATTGATTGATTTGAGAGAGAGAACGGAAGCGGGGAGAGAGAAAGAGATAGAGAAACATCCATGTGTCGCTCCACTTAGCTATGCATTCACTGGTTGCTTCCTACATGTGCCCTGACTGGGGATCGAACCTGCAACTTTGGGGTATTGGGATGATGCGCTAACCCCCTGAGCTACTCTGCCAGGACCCATCCCCTCCTACTGGGTGGGGATGAGAAACTATAATCAGATTACTGTTCCGCTTCACTCCAGCAGGCTCCCCCTGAAGTGGTCTCAGCCAGGCCCCTGCCTCAGGGCCTGTGCGCTGGCTGTGCCCTGGGCTGGGAAGCCTTCCCTCCCTGGGGAGATCTTCCCTGACCTCTGGCCTAAGACATCGCCCCTGGCTTTACTCTCTCTCCCATGACCCCGAGGCAGCCTGCACCTCAGGACGGCCACTCCAGTCGCCATCCTGTGTATCTGGTGACCACCCACCTCCTCCGCTAGAACTGAACTTCCAGGTGGTGAGCCAAGACCTCTCTCCCAGGCCTCAGAGACTCCCCAAGGCTCCATGAAAACGTGGGCAACCAATCATGAAGGAAACGCATTGAATGAAACTCCCTCCCTCACTCTCCTGGCCAAGCCTCTGCCTGGTTTCTATCCGCAGTTCCAGCTCCAAGCACTGAGTCTGGCAAACTGGAGCCCCCCCCCCCCCCCCCCCCCCCCCCCCCCCGCCCACGGTTACGACACGAGCAAATGCACGAACGTACGAGTGGCTGGACAGAAAATGCGGGATCTCTGCAGCTTGCTGGAGCCTTGTGGTTTCTCACAGGGTGTGAGGGCGGCAGCCAGCTTTGCTTTCCTTGACAAAGGCCGGCTGGTGAAATGCTGTGCGTGAGGCGATCAGGGGGGAGGGGGAAGGGCTGTCCACTGGCCCCTTCCCCAGCCCGCCCAGCCCCCAGCCCAGTTGTTCTCCGAGATTAGCTGTGTTCAGCCATCAAAAGCTTTCTCACCGTCCCTGCAGGGGCTGGCTTTGCCTGTTGCCATGGAAATGGGAGCCGGGCTGTGGAAATGGAGACAGAACCGCAGAGGGTGGAATTTCCTGGGCTCTGAGGGTGAACGTATGTGGGCTCAGAAAGGTCCCCGCACAGGCGAGGCCTGGGCATCCTACACGCGGCCACTGGCCCCGGGGGGCTGCTGAGCACCGGGGATGTGGCTGGTTCCACTGGGGACGCGTTGTCATTGCAGAATGCGCACTGGGTTTCCAGAAGTTGCCACCAACAGAGGTGTCTATCTGAATCCCTCGTTAACACGTCTTGTGTTGATTCGTGCCACTTGCTTTACTATTATTGGGTGTGTGGTCACTGGAGAGTGTAGAATTAGGTAGGTGAGTGGCAGTTGTGGCTGTTACAACTCTTTTTATGGATTTGAGAGAGAGGAAGGAATGGGGAGAAGGAGAGAGGGAGGAGAGAGAGAGAGAGAGAGAGAGAGAGAGAGAGAGAGAAAATATGAATTTGTTGTTCCACTTACCTATGCATTCATTGGTTGATTCTTGTACGTGCCCTGACCGGGGATTGAACCTGAAACCTTGATGTACAGGGATGAGCGCTAACCAACTCCACTCCCTGCCAGGGCCACATTCGCCTCTATTTTTATTGAATAGCCTCTTCTAGAGCATGTGGGAGTGAATGAATGAATGAGTGATCTTTGATCAAAACGAAGACTGCTGCCTGGCCAGCCTGGCTCAGGGGCTGAGCATCAACCTATGAACTAGGAGGTCACAGTTTAATTCCTGGTCAGTGCACATGGAATGTTTCTCTCTCTCTCTCTCTCTCTCTCTCTCTCTCTCTCTCTGAAATCAATAAAAACACATTAAAAAAAAGAAAAAATTCCTTTGATTGTATAAGTTGCGATTATTTCACCACGCCGATTACTAAACCTCATTTGAGATAGTGGTTCTCACGTCCTTTCACGCCTAGTGTTCATGTAAGCAAATTTCACGTTCTTTCATTCCGCGCTGTCGATGGGTAGACTGTCTTGAATGAGGCGTCTCCCGCCCGTGATTGCAAACACCTTCTCTTGTGTGATATTGTGTGGGGCTCAGAACAGGGCTCTCCCGCCGCGGGCAGTCACACCCCCCCTCCCTGCGCCCGGAGACTCTTCGGGAAGGCCCCATCTCTCCATGTTGCAGGAGGGGTTCTGGCCAGCCCGGCATGCAGTTGGGAGACACATGTCTAACTAATTGGAAACGTGTGGTCCCGGAAAAGAAGCAATTCGGGGTGGCTTCCTGGGCCAACCATCAGATTGCGTTTCAGGTCAAAGACGCTCTGTGGTTAGTGAGCCCCGCGCTGGGCTGCGAACCTCCCCCGCAGGAAGCCGCGGACTTTCTTGGAAAGAATTCAGCCTTGGCCTCTGTTTCGAAGACACGAGTTTCCAAATCATGAACGTACTGCACGCTGGCGATCCCCTCTCTGGGCTGTTCTCGTCTGTGTTCTCTCTTAGCTTTCGTTTTTTGTTTGTTTGTTTGTTTGTTTGGGGGGTTGGGGGGTGAAACTCTGGCTTCCCTGTGTTCTGAGACACTGGGTGCCTGTTTTGGGGGTCCCGGCCCCAAACTGGTGCCTGTGTGTGTGCACTGGCCATGCGAATGTGCGCAGCCATCTGGTTCCGGATACGCTCGGTTGAACCAAATTACTCGGGGCACTAAATCACGGTCGTGCCAGACCAAGAATTGCAGGTCCGTGCCTTTGAGCACACATGTGAGGCACGTCTGTCCAAAGGATCATCTGCATCTCCTACGGGCGGATGTGAGAGAGTCCAAACATCCCACAAATCATCTAGCAGCAGC
>NW_005871833.1:0-7849 GCF_000147115.1 Myotis lucifugus | reverse complement strand
CAATGCTTTGTTTGGATCAACCCCTTAGCATATGGAGTGATGTTTTAACCATCTGAGCTGCCCGGCCAGGGAGAAGGGTAATATTTTTGACACACTGGGTTAAGTGAACTATAGTATTAAAATTCATTCCACCCATCTCTTTTTATGACAAAAAGACAATAAAGAGAGTGAGTAGCCACAGCTGTTAGCAAACTGGGGCTCCTCCGACACAGCCTGGGTCGCTGCAGGAAGGATTTGGGCCCAACCTCAACACGCAGGGGAGGCTCAGATGGCAGCGACCTCTCCCCCCGGAGCCGCCTAGTCCTTGAGAAGAAGTCTGAATGTCAACATCTGGCCCCGCTGCCAGATAAAACCTCAGTTCAACAACCCGCCGCGGAATGCGCCCTGATTAACGAGCTACACGCTGGACTGCAGTCCAAGCAACATATAGACCTGCCATCCGGCCCGGGAAGGGCCCGGCTTTCTCGGAAAGAGCACAACCCGCCAGTGTTCCTCCATTTCCGCCCGCGAGAAGCAGCCAACACTGGCCGTCTGTTCCGCAGGCTGCGGACCTGCCGCCATCACTCACCGCCCGCCATCACTCACCGCCCCCCATCACTCACCGCCCCCCTCCCCGCTCGGCCCCTGGGCCTGTCTGTCAGGCTCTGTCGGGAGGGTGTGCGGAGGGCGGCTGTGGGTGAACGTTGGACACTGTGCTGCATCGCGCCAGCCTATGCCCACGGAAGAAAACTCTGTAATACGTTCGGAGCGACACTAAGTAGATAGGAATTCACTGTTTTATTAATTAACGACTTTATTGGGATTATCATTCATGCCATGCAATTCGCCCATTTCAAGTGCACAATTTCAATGGTTTTTAGCATATTCCGAGTCGTGCGACCATTACCCAAACCAATGTCAGGGCATATGCATCACCCCGGGAAGGAATTCTGTGCCTCCCAGCAGCCTCTCCCCATCTCCTCCCAACTCCCCTGACCCTATGCAACATATGAACCTACTTTTTGTCTCCGTAGGTTTTCCTATTCTGAACCACACAAAGTGTGACTCTTTTTAAAAATATATATTTTTTTATTTTAGAGAGAGAGGAAGGGAGAGAGAAAGAGAACCATTGATTGGCTGCCTCCTGCGCACCCTCTACTGGGGATCTAGCCCACAACCTGGGCACGTGCCCTGACCGGAAATCGAGCGGGTGACTTCTTGGTGCACGGGACAATGCTCAACCAACTGAGCCACACCACCTGAGCAATATGTATGACTTTCCTTTTTTTTGGGGGGGGGGGGAGGATTCCTAAATGCAATTATTTTTTTAAAATATTTTTCAATTACTGTTGACATTCAATATTATTTTAGTTCCAGGTGTACAGCATACTGGTTAGACATTGACATAATCTACGAAGTGATCCCCCCAAGAAGTCTAGTACCCACCTGGCACCATACATAGTTATTACAACAATATTGATTACATTCCCTATGCTGTCTTTACATCCTCTTTCACGCAGCTTGATGTTTTCAAGTTCATCCATGTCGTAACATGTATCAGTACTTTATTCCTCTTCATAGCTAAATAACATTCCATTGTATGGATAGGCCAGTTGTTTTCTCAGTTAGCACAAATACTTAATCTTGCCATTCAAATGGTATCAAGAAGCCAACTTGCGTGTACTACCTACCAGCATCTTCCCACTTTCTCTTCCTGAATAACAACAAGGTCTTTCACATCCCTTTGAGGATCTGCCTGAGTAAAATTTCATTTATAAAACACAAAACAACAGAAAACTTTAACACTGAAGGTGCGGTGCTATTGTTTTGATAATATTATTTTTATTTGTAAAGCAATGTGAATGATTATTGTAGACAGACCGCATTTTATTTGTCTGTTCATAAGCTGATGAGTATTTGGGTGGTTTCCAGACTGTTAGGAATAATGCTGCGATCAACATCCAACCTTTCTATCACCACTTCAAGATTTTTTCCCTCAGGTATTTGCAGACCCAAAATCTTGTCCTTTTTTCTTTTCATGCTTGTCAATTACATAAACATCAAATGACTTGCCCGGCCAGTGTGGCTCAGCTGGTTGGGTGGCGTCCTGTGGACCAGGAGCTCGCCAGTTCGATTCCAGGCAGGGCACAGGCCTGGGTTGTGGGCTCCATCCCCGTGTTGGGGGGGGGGCGCACGCAGGAGGCAGCCGATCAATGATTCTCTCTCATCGTTGATGTTTCTCTCTCCCTTCCTCTCTCTGAAATAAAAACATAGATTTTTAAAAAGATAAAGTGACTTCTCCCATGGATTTGCTGTACCCTTTTTGGATTACCATGAGATGGACAGGCTTTCACCTTTCATCGTGTCTGACTTCTCGTCTGCGTTCCGATGTACGCACATTTCTCCATTTGGACGTTCCCCTCTTTCTTGGGGACTAATTACAAACTGAATCGGCGTGGGATGCCTTTGAATGGCTGCACATGTGGCAACCATTTCCCCCTCTGTCCACATCTGTCATTTATATTTCCCTCCACTCCGTGTGCAAACGTCCAAGTGCTATGGAGTCACCTGTGTCAGCACTTTTGTTTATGCGCCTTAACTTCAGCATTACCGTTGGCATTGCCTCGGCCACCCCAAGATCACACCAATAGTCACCTGCCCTGTCTTTCGATGAGAGAGGAAAGGACACCACCACTGGCCCTTCTCCAACCTAAACACTGCCATCCCACCCCGAGCAGAGTCAGTCTCTCTCTCTCTCTCTCTCTCTCTCTCCCCCCCCCACCCCACTCTCTCTAAAAATCAATAGAAAAAAATATCCTGGGGTGAGGATTAACAACAACAAAAAATGAAAAGCGGGTCAGAAGGGAATGACATCTCTGACTGGATCCCCACGTCCCTGAGAACAAGCAGAGTGTCAGCCAACAGACAGCCCTCAGTTCAATGCCCCCCGTGGAACCCCAGGCCGGGCTCCAAGCAGCCGAGACGCCGCCATCTAAACTCTTCTCCCAAACGGCACAGACCTGGCCAGGGCCATGGGGACCTCTACCTGCAAACCACGCGCAGACTCATCCTGCTGTGTCTGCAGGTCACAGGTCCTGCCCTGTCAGCAATCACTTCGGGGTGGTGGGGTTGTTTGGGGGGAAGGAGAGTGGAAATCCTTCCCTTTTCTTTTTTTTATCTTTTCTTTTTTAAAATATATTTGTATGATTTCAGAGAGGAAGGGAGAGGGAGAAAGAGACAGAAACATCAATAATGAGAGAGGACCATTGATCAGCTGCCTCCTGCCTGTCCCCTACTGGGGATCGAGGTACATGCCCTTGACAGGAATCAAACCCGGGACCCTTCAGTCCACAGGCCGATGCTCTATTCACTGAGCCAACCAGCCAGGGCCCTTCCCTTTCCTTATTTCCTGGTTCTCTAATGTTCAGCTTTGATTCCAGAATACACTAAGGAGCTAAGTTTCTGTAATTAGTGCACAACAAAAGAATCAAAGTCATAGAATTGTACATTTGAAACCCATATGATTTTATTAACCAGTCACCCCAATAAATTTTTTAAAGCCAAAGAACTTATTTTTATTGCTTCCCCCTTTGTGCCTGTTTAAATTAAGTCCACACACACAGACACCTCTCCTCGCAGGGTTTGTGCGCCTTTCTGCATAACCGCTGTCCGTGCTGCTATCTAACTATTATACCTGTTTTGAATAATAGTTAATAACCTTGTGGAAACACGGCCTCACAGCAAATAATTCACCGCCTCTTATTATGGGTTGAATAGTCTCCCCCCAAATTCATATGCTGAAGTCCTCACTCCCCGTTAGTACCCCAGAAGGTAATTACTTGGAGATGGGTTGTTGTTGTTTTATTGTTGACATTAGAGAGAGAGAAAGGGAGAGAAACATTGATGTGAGAGCAAAACATCAATCGGCTGCCTCCTACCCGCCCAACCCCGGGGATGGAGCCCGAAACCTTGGCATATTGGGATGAGGCTCCAACCAACGGAGCTGCCCGGCCAAGGCGGAGGTGGGCTCTTCACGGAGGCAGCCGAGTTAAAAGGAGGTCACTAGGGTGAGTCCTAACCCGGTAGGACTGGTGTCCCTGTAAGAGGAGGAAATCTGGGCACAGACATGAACAGAGGGACGACGAAGTGAAGACACAGGGAAAAGAGCACCGTTCACAAGCCCAGGGGAGAGGCCTGGAACACATTATTCCCTCACAGCCCGCGGAAGCAGCTAACCCCGCTGACCCCGTGACCTCAGACTTGCAGCCTCCAGGCCTGGGAGGCCGTGCGTTTCTGTGGTCCTTTGTTTCAGCAGGCCTTGCAAATAAATACCCTTCCCCGACCAGAGTTCCCCCCCCCCCACCCCCCCCCACCCCCCCGCCCATGCCCTCCTACAAATTCTGGAGCTAATTTAGGCTGACAAGGAACTGAATCTTTATCTAAAGAGCAACTGAATCCATTGACATGTTTTAACCCAAGAAGTCAACATGGGTGCCTTATCTTTCTTTTTCTTTTTTTTTTTATTTGTTGACTTGAGAGAAAGAGAGAGAGAAACATCAATTTGTTGTTCCACTCATTTATGCATTCATTGGTTGATTCTTTTTTATATATATTTTTTTTATTGATTTCAGAGAGGAAGGGAGAGGGAGAGAAAGATAGAAACATCAATGATGAGAGAGAATCATTGATCGGCTGCCTCTTGCATGCCTCCAGATGGGGATTGATCCCGCAATCCAGGCATGTGCCCCTGACCAGAATCAGGATCGAACCTGGAACCCTTGAGTGCACAGGCCAATGCTCTATCCACCGAGCCAAACCGACTAGGGCAATTGGTTGATTTTTGTATGTGACCTAACCGGGGATCAAACCCACAACCTTGGCCTATCAGAACGACACTAGCCAACTGAGCTACCTGGCCAGGGCTGGGTGTCTTTTCTTTTTAAAAAAAAAAGCCCACGATGGCACCAATGTGGATGAAAAGCCAGGACTTATGGATGGAGAAGGACAGATGAAGACACGATATTTTGCTGGATCACCAGAGAGAGAGGACGGAGACCCAGATGAGGAGGGGCAGAGTGAAGATGGTAGAGAGGTTTGACCCAGGAAATGCACAGGAAACCCTGGTAACGGATGGGGTGTGGCAGGTGGGAAGCGAGGACTCGGGACCTGTGATGGTTAGTTTTATGCGTCCACCGGGCTCGTCTCTGGTCCCAGGTCATTCAGTCAGACTCAGTCAGGTGTTGCTCTGAGGGCGTTTGTAGATATGGTGGTAAGTGCCTATAACCAGTAAGAAGATTTTCCTTGAGTCTGTGGGTGGGCCTCATCCGATCACTTGAAGGCCTGAAGAGCAAACACTGAGGTTTCCCTCAAGAAGAAGAACTTCTAGCTCTGGCCAGTGTGGCTCATTTGGCTGAGCATCATCCCATGCACTGAAAGGTCATCGGTTTGATTCCCAGGACTGGACATGTACCCAGGTTGTGGGTTAGATCCCTGGTTAGGATGCATGCGGGAGGCAACCAATAGATGTTTCTCTCTCACATCAATGTCTCTGTCTCTGTCTCTGTCTCTGTCTCTCTCTTCCCCTCCCTCCTTCCCCATCCCTCTCTCTCTAAAACACATTTTTTTAAAGAAAGAAGAAGAAATTCTGCCTCAATTCTGCAACATCCACTCCTGCCTGAGTTTCCAGCTGGCCGGCCCCACAGATCTAAGACTTGCCAGACCCACAATCATGGGAGCCAATTCCTTAAAATGAGTTCCTTAAAAAAAGCAAAACCTAAACAGATATAGATAGGTAGATAGATAGATGTAGATACCATATCTATATAAATCTACACACACACACACACACACACTAAACTTGTATTCGTTTGCTGGGTTGCCAGGATAAAGTTTAAGCCACAGGCGGGGTGACTTACACAACAGAAATGAATTTTCTCCCAGCTCTGGAAGTCTGAGATCGAGGGGTTGGCAGGGTTTGCTTCTCCTGAGGCCTCTCCTTGCCTTGCAGATGGCCGAGTTCGCCCTGTGTCCTCACATGGTCATCCCTCTGTGTGTGTCTGTGTCCAAATTTTCTCTTACAAGGACACCAGTCATGTTGGACGAGGGCCTGCCCGTATGAACTTATTTTACCTTAACTGTCCCTTTCAGGACTCTGTCTCCAAATACTGTTGCATTCTAAGGACCCCAACATATGAATCTTGGAGGGATGCAGCTCTGTCCACACGCCATGGGTTCTGCTTCTCCCGCAGAACTCTGACCCAGCCTGGAACGTACGCCATTTCTGCGTTAGTGAGCCAGGTGGGCAGCCTCCCTCCGTGAGAAGGGGGAGGATTTGAAAGTGTAATTGGTTCCACTTAGCTGGGCAGAAACCCCCTTAGGAATAGGAAGTAGCCTTGGTCTATCTCGGTGAATGGAACATGTTTTTCTAGCATTTCACTCTTCAGAGAAAAACAACAGAACGCCCAGCCTCCACACAGCTCCGTCTCTGGGCCTCATTAATTCCCTAGAAAGAACCGGTGGAAATGGAATTACTGGGTCAATGGGGATGCAAGGGCCCCGTGACTTGCTGGTATTCCTGAATGTTATTCCAAGCCAGGCGGCTCAGCCATAATCCCTGCTTCTTTGCGGCTGAGTTTCTAGTCAGTCATTTTCACTGCATACACAGGCCCAAACATTTTTACTTGAAATTGAGGCTACCTATATTTTTGCTGTTTATCATCCAATTTTTATTTTTTACTCATGAGGATGTCCCCATTGCATAAAATATTTCTTGATAATTTTTATTACTGCATTTGCAAAAAGAGAGAAATTCGTAATTTTCTCCTAATTATAACTGTGCTAAGTTCTTGTTTGATAGAACATTCTTGTCTTTTATAGTTTCATTTAGGAGTATTTGTTCTCACGAACATGCTGTGATAGTCCCCTTCTGTCTACATCTTTGTGCATTTGGGCTACATTAATTAATAGTCAATCCACTGCAGCATTATTTACAATAGCCAAGACACCGAAGCAACCTAATGCCCATAGATAGATGAATGAATAAAGAAGATGTGGTACCTATATACATTGGAATACTACTGAGCCACAAAAAAATAATGAAATCTTACCATTTGCAACAACATAGATGGATTTAAGAGTGTCCGTACTTTGTTAAATAAGTCAGAAAGACCAAGACCAATACCATATGATTTCACTTATGTGTAGAATCTAGAAAACAAAATAAACGAACAAGCAAAACAGAAACAAACTCCTAGATACAGAGAACAAACTGGGTTTCAGGCTCGATTCCCGGCCTGGTCAGGGCACATTTGGGAGACAATCAATTGATGTGTCTCTCTCACATCGATGTTTCTCTCCACCCCCACCCGCACCCGATTCCACTCTCTAAAAATCAATGGGAAATATAAACTTGGTGAGGATCAACAAGAATAAATGTTAAAAAAAAAAATCAATTCATTGAACGGGATTCGCAGAAAGACTAACGCAGACACAAGCAGTTAGGTGGTCGGGAGAGGATGGAGAGCGAGGCCAACATTTTTTTTTTTTAAGCAGAAAACCTGCTCTGCTCACTTTTTAAAAAAATATTTTTTATTGATTTCAGAGAGGAAGAGAGAGGGATAGAGAACGAGAAACATCCATGATGAGAGAGAATCATGGATCAGCTGCCTCCTGCACACCCCCTACCGGGGATCGAGCCCGCAACTCGGGCATGTGCGCTTGACCGGGAATCGAACCCAGGACCCTTCAGTCCGCAGGCCGACGCTCTACCCACTGAGCCACACCAGCCAGGACGAGGCCAACATTTTAAACGGGAATAGAAAAGCGCAGTCAGACCGAAGCCAGTTTACACAGCCCACACCCGAGACACACT
>NW_005871832.1:222037-231893 GCF_000147115.1 Myotis lucifugus | reverse complement strand
TCACCTTGTTTGAATGAGTGGGCCTTGAATTGCATATGATTAGCAGAGACTTGGTAAGCTCTCATTGGTTTTAGGAGTTATAGAATGTTTTCCTGCGGAGACAGTGCCATCTTTTGGAGGGCGCATGGAGAAGGTGCCAAAAAATGCTGGCCTCAGAGAAAAAGTGGACCTCAACTAGGCTTCCACTTCAATTGAACGGGGTGTATTGACACCAGCTGTGGTCTGGTCCTCTATTAAGCACTATAGGGAGACCAAAGTGAAGTCGCACTCTCTTTCCTTAAGCAGTTTACAAGTTGCTTAAAAAGACTTAGGCTATAGTTGCACAACTAATGCAAGTAAGTTATAACAAAGGTTCAAAGAAACAATGGAGACAATAGGAGCTCAAGACAAGAGGTCAGAGACAAGAGGAGTGAGAGAGCAGCTACAGTACTCAGACAACATGCAGTGCATGAGAAAAGCTTGATCTAGGTTTCAAAGAGCATAGTGCTTGGCCCAGCTGGTGTGGCTCAGTGGTTGAGTGTCAACCTATGTATGAACTAGGAGGTCATAATTCCATTCCCAGTCAGGGCACATGCCTGGGTTGCAGGCTCGATCCCCAGTGGGGGGTATGCAGGAGGCAGCCCATCAATAATTCACTCTCATCATTGATGTTTCTCTCTCTCTCTCCCTTTCTCTTCCTCTCTGAAATCAATAAAGTACTTTAAAAAAGAGCATAGTGTTTGCCTTGGAAGAAATAGAGAAGAACTTATAAATGGGAGGAGGAGCTACTTGAGTGTGGAGGTGAGAATGCTAACTGTGTTTAGGGGATGATGAGCCGCCCAGGTTGACTGGGAGCATATAGGAAACATCATTTCATAGGAAAGGCAATTGGGCCTTGAATGCTAACAGAGAGACTAAACCTTATTTCAGTGGCCATGGAGAACACTAGCAGATTCTCATACTGCATAGTTCGTTCATAGGTTCTTAGGCAGAGAAAGACTATAGCAAACAGAGATTTCAGAGGCTGAATCTAGAAGGGGGTGCAGAGCAAGTGGCAGAGCAAATCCTGGGAAGGCAGACCACTTGGGAAGCTATTGCTTTGATCTAGGAGTGATGTCATGAGCACTCAACCAAGGGGGAGGAGGGAAAGCAAAGGAAAGGCTAAATGGGGCCCAATGCAGGAGACAGGGACAGTGTGTGGAGAGTAAGGGGACCAAGGGGAGATCAGGATGACTCCATGGTTTAAGCCTGGACTGAATCAAGGTATCATCCTCATTTTGGAATAGGCTCCATGGAAGGACTGTCCTGTTTGGAAGAAACAATGACCCAGGTCCAGAGCCTTGGGATGAAGTCTTGACTCTGTGTTAGCTTTAGCCACATCACCCCTGCCCCAGCCTCAGGCTTGAGGCTGATAAAATGTGCTGTGAGATCCCTTCTAGGACCTTCATGCAAAAGTCTATGTCTGTGATTTTCAATCTTTTTCATTTCATGGCACACATAAGCTAATTACTAAAATTATGTGGCACACCCAAAAATATGTTATATTTTTTGCCAACCTGACAAAAAATGATATGATTTTGATTCACTCACACCAGACTGCTGTTGTTGTATTGGTTGATGTTATTTTTTATTTGACAATCTAAGGGAAAGAGGTCAGTGCCCCTGACTAAGCAGCCAGGTATTGCATGTCTTAAAAAGCCCTGTGGCACACCAGAATGTGGTGGCTCACTGGTTGAAATCGTGGGTCCATATGAAGAAGATCTGGAAAACGTTCATTTTTTTTTGCTCTCCTCCTTGCCCCCTGCCCAGCAAGGATAGCTCTCCAAAAAGTCAGAGGCTAGAGTGGCTTGTGTAATAAGAGCCACTGTACATCATTCTACACCATCGTGGGTCTGCTCTGCTGCACGTTTGTGCTTGCAGACATTGAAGTTAACTAATATTCAGAGGGTAGGCTGAGCTGGGCGTGCCAAGCCTCATTAGCTGTGTGGTAGGGTCACCGTGCCCGCCCATGAGGATGTTAAATGGCAACATTGTCAGAATGAGACAATGCAACTGTCCTGCTGCATTAACAGGCCATCAATCCCTGCAGCCACATGCACAGCCCCCTCTCCCAGCCGCAGGCTCCTAAGCGAGATGGCCTGTGGAGGCTGCAGCTGGCTGTGCTGGAGGGACCATAGCATGGGCTGCTTCAGGCTCCTGCTGATCAAAGGAATGGTGACATATAAAGAATGCTGAATGAAACCTTGGCCTTCACCCACAGCAAGATCTGGCACTACCTGTGTCATGAGCATAAATAAATTAACAACAAAAGTAACTCCAGCCCTGCCCAGTGGTTCAGTTGGTTGGAGCATTGTTCCATACACCAAAAGGTTGTTGGTTCAATTCCAAGTCAGGGCACATACCTAGGTTGTACTAGTAAGTTCAATCCCTAGTCAGGGCACACATGGGAGGCAACCAATCGATATTTCCCTCTCACATTGATGTTTCTGCTTCTCCCTTCCTCTCTAAAATCAATAAAAACATATCCTCAGGTGAGGATTAAAAAAAATTACTCCAGTTTGGAACCTAATTTCTGCAGCCCTAAACAGTCTTTATTTTTTGTCATCTTAAGGGGTAGAGTGACTGAAAAAGCAACAGGCAGGATGAGCATCAAATACAAATGGAGATGATTGGCTAATAGCTACTATCTCCTTGGTAAAGTGTCAAGACAACAACAAATGTTTGATGTGCTAAAACATTAAATCTTCTGTGTTCTCAGATGGACCCTAAAACTTCCCAATTTAAAAAAACAAAAAAACCCCCAAATATCCATTGTTCTTAGAATTTGCTTTTTTGGCCACCATGTGACCGGTGACCTCTTTTCACATTCCTCTGGGTCAGATAACACATTAAGTCATTCAAAATATTCTGCATATATATATTTTTTGTCTGTTATTAGTTAATAATTTTATTTATCATCCACACCATCCTTTGTTGGTATAGGATATTCATTTTAATATTAAAACATTCCAGGTGATATCTGTAAGCCTTAATTTATAAAAAAAGAAAAGATTAATGTTTTACCTCCTCACAGTGAAAAATACTGTGTGCATGTTAAGTTTCAAATCAAATGTGTCAATTACATATATATATATATATATATATTTACATATAATATAGATTATCTCCCCTCTTAAGGGGAAACAGCTATTAAAGGATTGGCCGGCTGGTCCACTGTCACTGCCTTGGCCTTGAGGGCATGCACTTTGACCAGGTAAGAGGAACAGAGAAAAAAAGAAGGTTTCACAGTGTGGAGTGCTGTGGAGAGGAGGAGTCTCTGGAGTGAGGACCAGGGTGGATGAGTCAGGCCAGCAGTCTGAGGCTCTTGGCCTGAGAGCGGTGATAGAGAACGCAAAGGGAGGTCTGAGTTTGCCAACAGTAAACCTATACATGTCTTGGAGGCTGGGGCCTTTATTTTTGAAGCATTTTATCCATCTTCTCTGTGATGCCAAATCCCCGATCCACAGGAGCTTAAGATGCAATTCCTGCATTTTCCTTAAACTTTCTTTCTGTGGCAAACCTGTTGTGAGGCACCCTGGCTCCGAGGTTATGAGTGTGAGCTCTGGAATCAGACTGCCTGATTCTGTTACTGACAGTCGGCATGATTCTGGACAAGTTTGTGTTAACCTCTTGTTCCACACAAGTTGGCTGACTTTCATAAAATGTAGATTCTTTTTTCCTCATACTCCTTGTATCTCAGAGTTGGGAGGTTTGGTAACTGTTCTTTTTGGTTCCAATCTATTTCTTCATCCCTTTTGGAAAAGCCCTCAGCCTTTAAGGCTCAAACCAAATGACTATACCACTTCCTCCCCGTTCCATGATAATCCTTTGAGGTTTATTTATTTATTACGATTGAACACTTGATTCATCATGTTCCACTTTTTATCCCTGCCTTCATCCTAGGCAAAGTCAACATCCATGTGGACCACATATTAGACATTATTGATGCTTGAATTTCTCATGTCCTGTGGCCTTGTCCACCTTAGCTGAGCCCTTGTTCCATGATCAGATGCTGGGCAACAACCTTACTAGAAAATTTGCCTCCAAAATCAAAAACTTGAACATTCACTTTTGTCCTAAAAGCTACTATGCCTAACTGTAGTTTCCCAAATATTTCCACTGCATGGGTCCTCTGGCCTCAAAATGTTCAGTTCATTGAACCCCAATCCAATCCATCAGTGGACATCTGTCTTCATTTCCTACTTTATCTAGCTTAGTTTTCTTATTATATCAACTTAATCAATCTATTTTAAAATAACTTCAAATTCATTATTCCTTACCTTTGTCCATTTCACTTCTCTTCAAAAAGCCCTATCTGTAAAGAAACAGCCCACCTTCTCTGTACCCGCACCCAAACAACTGAGCATAGTAGGAGAAAATCATAGAAACAGGTCGATTGACATCACCATGAAATGTTTCACACTAACTTAGGAAACTAATTCTGAGATGAAGATTTGTGCTGTCCAAGATTCTGGCCTTTCTCATTTCCCCAGGAAAGTTTGTCTCCCTACTTTATATCTGTATTTTAAATTTCCTTTACCCTGAGCTAGCACCTCTGCTGATCTATGTGACGTACTAGCAGAGTGACCCTTGAGGGATCTCAACTCTGGTCACCTTAGTAGAAATGAATAGAAACGTGCCAAGAAACATTCCTATGGATCACACTGTGTGAAGAGTAGCCACATCTCCTCTTGATCATTAGGGTTAATTAATATGCAGAGATGGTGACCACTTTCTTTGCCTTCTGAGCCCAAAGAGGTCATAATGAAGAACATTTAATTAAATACATTTTGATGAAATTTTGCTATATATATATTTTATAATGGCCATTGATTTAGAAAGAATTGAAGTATATCATGCCCTGAAAAATGGTCCTGTTCTTAGAGAGTATCATATCAAAGCTGTCATCAAAAGGCCATACTATTGCTCTATCAGATTGGCAATTTCTGGACTATAATAAGTAATAGGATAAGTAAATGTAATGGTTATATATTTCTGCCTTTCCTCCATTGCCATAAAGTGGATCTCCTGTTCTAATGACATGTTATAGTCCTCAGTGGATTAAACTCTCAGGAAGCCCTTAGGCAGTGTGCTGGCTGAGGGCCTCTGGTCAGGAAAGGTACATCCACTCTTGGAATAGACGTTAATACCATCAAGATGAATCTGCCCTTGCCAGAGTGGAAGGAGTTCAGTATAAGCCATTTGTCATCAAGTGCCAGGTTGGTCTTCTCTAGTGATGATGCCATATGAAAACCCAGCCTTTGTCTCTGTGGTCAGAAGGTTGGACATTTGCCAACTTCAAGAATTAAATCATCCTTGGTAAGTGGTACTTGTGCTGTTGAGCCCGTGTATAGCCACCATTCTGATCATGGTCCCTCCGTCTATGAACCATTGTTCAGGTTGAAGTGCTGTTAACAAAGCCTGGCTGGCATCAGCTGGTTTGATTATTCTGGTGTTCTTAGCGGGCCACTGACATATGACATAAAGATCTTCACACATCGTGCCATGCTCATAGGTCAGTTCACAAGTGTCTTCATTCTTTCTCATCCCAATCGTCTAATCTATTTTTATTTTTTATAAGTCCTTGACCAACTGGCTAGCCCATTCATCACTGCCCATGAGATCACAGATAGTCTTACTTCAGGCCATTTCTATTTGCTCTCAAGGTAAATGTCCAGGTATACCACTTGCAACTCCTGACTGCTGGTAGGATTTGGTCTCATTGCCATCTTTCGGAACCACCCCTGAGTGGGGCTATAGTGCAGCAAAAATTCATCATTCGTTTTCAGTCACACACAAAACTAACCTGCCCATGGCCAAGCTCAACTCTTTTTTTCTCCTTTATTAGCTGATCGTTGTGCAGGTTTGAGCTGAAACAGAGATGCTGGTGTAACTGTGGTGGAAAGCAGAGGTGTGACCCACCTGCTCCTGTACCTTATTTGTACCCTCTGGCCCAGCTTGTGCCTAACCTGGAGTTACTTCAACCTCCCAGTGGGCTGATGCTAAGCCTGCCTGAACTTACGACTTGGTGGATCTTCTACTAGCTGCTTTTTGAGTGATGTATTAATCTCTCTTATAGATGGCGTGGCCTTGCTACAGAACCCTAGAGGTCGATATTTTGATTCTCCTATGAGGACCTGCTATAAACGCCACCTAGTGTCTTTTCTCTCCACAGACACTTCTGGCACCATAGGGTCTCCCTGGTCTATGCAACAAGCCTTACAGCTGCTTGCACACCAGCCTGACCTGCTGCTGAGTCCTTTCCTGCTCTGTGCCCCAGAGCTTTTCACTTTAGCCATAAAATCCATTGACACACTACTCTCAACTGTGGCATTGTGCTTCCTTCTTATTGTTGTATTATGAGTAAACAATAATTTGCTCTTTACTTTGGAGGCAATGCCCTGTCACGCTGTAGACACTGACCCCTAAAATTTTAACTACTGTTACAAGTCCCTTAATCTTCATAGCTCTCTGCAGGTCAGACCTCCACCTGGCTACAACACTTCCCTTGTCAGTTGTTATGGCATTGCATCCACCTTGCTTTGGATGCTTACATGTTACCCCTTGGACTCTGTCATAGTATATGACTCTGTCATGCCTGTTGCTACTAGAAAATTCAGTTCCACAACAGCCTCTCCTCTTTAAGCTCTAGCCTGTAGGGGACAACCAGGCTTGAACTTTCAAGGATTTCTGTATTAGTCAGCTTCAGGCTGCCATAACAAAATACCATTGAAATACCATTGACTGGGTGGTTTAAACAGAAATTTAGTTGTTTACAGTTCCGGAGGCTAGAAGTCCAAGACCATGGTTCTGGTGAGAGCTCTCTTTCTGGCTTGCCGATGGTCACTTTCCTCTTATCTCTCCCATGGCCTTTTCCTAGTGCATGGGAAGAGAGAGAGAGAGAGAGAGAGAGAGAGAGAGAGAGAGAGAGAGAGAGAAAGAGAGAAATCTTCTGTTTCTTCTTATAAAGACATTAATTTTATCAGATTTGAGTCCCACCCTTATGACTTAATTTAACCTAAATTACCTCCTGAAGACTCTATCTCCAAATAAGGTGGCATTGGGAATTAGGACTTTAACATATGAATCCAATCCATAACACCCTTTCACCTATGCATGCCTTGCTGCTTTGACAAATGAATTGTCCTCAGACCTTCCCATGGCCCATACTCAGGTGGGTTTTTCTGGCTTTATATAGTATATCTATTTTAGCATGCCCCCTTCTCTGAGTTTCTTTCATCAGCTGCCACTATCATTTTGACATTTCTACTTCATTTAGTGAGGGCCTTTCCTTTTTCCAAGCTTCCAAGAAAATCTTATAGAATATTAGCACTATTTCCCAAGAAATTTGCCAGGATGTTAAATCCTGTGTCCTCGAAGGGTGACCCCCTTATCTCTCTTATCCAGCTTTATATTTTACCACCCTTGACCCAACACCAGGAGTCAATCTCATACATACACTCCAAGTTCCTAGTGCTATACATAGACTAGATCCCACAGGGTCTGACATACACTCCCTTTTACTCCCTTAGTAGGCTTCCCCAATTGGCTTGTGCTGAGATGTCACTCTAACTAGGGGTCTTGTACTGAACAGGCTGAGTGGGGTTATTTCCCAAGGGTAGCATGTGTTTGGCAAGAGATGCAGGATCTTTTATGCAAGAGAAGCAGGAGCATCAGCTTCGAATAAGGAGGAGGGGGCCAATTCCATAGAGTCCAAGACAATCTGGGGTTTCAAGGTTCTTGAGTTTTTTAACACAGAAGTCTCCATCCTAATACTAAGGTTCCCATTGCTTCCTAGCCATACCCCTGACCTTGGAATAGCAGACTTGCTGAGGTTGAGAATTCAAACTTCTCTAATGCCTTGCTACCCTTATAATTAAGTGTTTGGCCTGGTTCTCAGCCTTTTCTGCCTCCTTCTACAGGAGAGGGGAGTCTCTTTATATGCTGCTTAGGAGGCCTCTGACTTCCACACTTTGTGTTAAACTGGTGATTAATCACCTCAGCCTCTGTTGTCTTTCCCCAGTGCGCCAATAGCTCTCTGCAATTGCTTTCAATCCCAGAGACTTGAAACTTACTGTTTCCTGAAGCTTTGCAGATATTTCACCCTCTGGCACTTTCTCTTCTATTGGTTTCTCATCCCAGTTCACCACCAGTAAAAATTTTAATATTTGTTCTACTACTCAGGACTCCAGCTACCACCAGTGGCAGACCTCATCACAGCTGCATCTACACAGTGATACAACTCCAAAAACCCATCTTGAAGTCTGCTTCTTGATACCAACTGTCTCAGGTCACATTCCCTGAAAGCAGATTTTGAGATGGATATGTGCTAATTTAGGAGTTTTGCTGGGGGTGCTTTCAGGAACCACGCCTGTAAGGGAGTGAGGAATGCAGGACTGAGCAGAGGGTGGGTGTTGAACTGTGATGTAGCTGCAGCAGAAGCCTCAGCCAGCCCCACAGGAAGCCTGGAGCTGGGATGGCCCTTCCGAGTTGCCTCAATTTAATTTTGATATAGTAGTAATATCTGTCAGTTTTTCACCTTCTGGTTTATGTACCTTTGGGATTATAGTTAAGAAAGCATTCCAAGTAACAGATTCATTTTCCAACACTTTTTGTCTATTTGCTTATATATTTACTTTTCTCAGCCCCTGATGGGTTAAGTCATTATAAATAAATAAATTATGACAAAAATCTCACTGATCTAAACATATTTAAGCTTCTAGGACTCAGCACCTTACATATCACAATAGTTTAACTCACAATAGTTTAATATTTCTTAGGTTGCTGTGATCTTTGAGGAATCTTAGAGAACAGAGAACTGTCAGGAGACCAGGGGACCAGGGTCAGGCCAATTCCCAAAAACGGAATAAGAAATAAAATAAAATTTGAAAGTGGATTACAGAAAAGATAGTTTGAGAATATCCAAAAAGAAAGCAGAGGATTTTAAGATTTAGATTGCATTCTCTAGAAGCATTTCATGCCACATTTGTCTATTTTTTTAATTCTTTTTAAAAGTAAGTATTTTAGATTAGTATATCAGAAAAATATGTTTCTGGGTTTTATTAGGGGATGTAGTCAATAATATTGCAATAACTATGTTTGGTGCTATGTGGAAAATGGAAACATTGAGGGGAACACTTTGTAAAGTATGTGATTGTCTAACCACTATACTGTATATCTGAAACCAATATAAAATAACTAGAGGCCCAGTGCACAAAATTCTTGCACTCGGGGGGAGGGGGAGGGAGTGTCCCTCAGCCTGGCCTGCACCCTCTCGCAGTCCAGGAGCCCTCAGGGGAGTGGGCCTAAGCTGTCATTCAGACATCCTTAGTCTGCTGGGGAGGCAGGAGAGACTCCTGCCACCTCTGCGCTCACCAGCTGTGAGCCCAGCTTCTGGCTGAGTGGCACTCCCTGTGGGAATGCACTAACCACCAGGGGACAGCTCCTGCATTGATTGGGATCAGGCCAAAACTGGCTCTCTGACATCCCTGAGGGGTCCCGGATTGTGGACCCCACCAGTGCACTATCTAGGATCGGGAGGGACATGGGAGGTTGACCACTTGTGGAGGACTGCAGGAGGACTCCAGGGCATGTCTGGCCTGTCTTGCTCAGTCCTGATCAGCCAGACCCCAGCAGCAAGCTAACCTACTGGTTGGAGCGGCTGCCTGCTGGTGGTCAGTGCATGTCATAGCAACTGGTCGACCGGTCGACTGTCTACCCCTGGTGGTCAGTGCAGGTCATAGTGACTGGTCAACCAGTCAACTGTCTGCCCCCTGTTGATCAGTGCATGGCATAGCGAGTGGTTGAGCAGCCTTAGCATATCATTAGCATATTATGC
>NW_005871832.1:205628-221937 GCF_000147115.1 Myotis lucifugus | reverse complement strand
AACTGAAATTTTGAAGAATACATTCTAAAAACAGTTATCCTATCTTATCCTATCCTAAGATGTATTAAGAAATGATAAAAGATTTTAGGCAGATAATAACTTGATGAAGAACCCAAAGATTTGGGTCAGTGATGTGCTGCAGAGAAGTTTCTAGTGACCTTCCCCAGGGCCTTCTATATAGTCATAAACTATAGTCAATTGTGGATGACATGAATTTGGGGTGGCTAGCAAATATACTGGGTGACAGAATGAGGTCCCCAAGCTAAAAAAAATAGAATTAATTCAAAATGATAACATTTAACAAAGATAATTCATATTGAGTTTACAAAAAACAACAACAAAAAAAACAAAAACCAACAATAAAAAAACAACACATACACACACAACAACAACAACAACAGCAACCACACCATAATTATAGGATGAGATAATAGGAATGTAGTAATTGTGAAGAAAAAGAAACAATACCTGGGATTTAGTTGAGAATAAATTCACTGTCGTCACCTAAAAAGCAAGCATACTCTTGGCTACATAAACAAAACTATATTGTCTAAAATGACACAGGTGACCATCTTGTTACATCTTGTGTAAGTGAAATCACATAAGTAGGAACGTGTTCTAGACACCACATTTGCTAGACCAAGTTCAAAGGAGAGAAACGAGGATGGTGAAGATCCACAAAGCCTTGCATGTAGGCAACTATCTTGGAACCTGGTGATATCTGGCCTGGAGAAGACAAAATAGAGAGAAATGCCTTGTCCCTGGCAGCAAATATTTAAAAGAATGCCATGGGGAAAAATAATTAGCCTTTTTCTTTTCCTCTCAAATGTTAGAAACAACAAGTTGAAAGGTACAGAGAAATTGATTTCAGTTAAATATAATGGAGAACTTCTATTCAGAGTGAACTATTGGAGTGTCCTGCCCTGGCATGAGTTGTTAAGCATAGATTTGATGGTGACATAGTGTGAGTGTTTTAGGAAAGATTCACACATCCATCAGGCTGGAGGTTAGACTAGATAAGGATTAAGGTTCCTTTCAATCCTCAAATTCTGTTCCCCTGAACCAAAGGCCAGAATTTGTGCTTATTTAAAGTGGGTCATTATTGGAATGTAGTCTCCTGCTCAGGGCACAGCGAAGTTAGACTGGTCAAGGGTGATGTTTTAAAGTAGATCTCTTTTATAGTAATTTAAAATGCTCATGTGCTGTGCCCTGTGTCTGTCAATATTTCTGAAATGGAAGCAGCAGAGCAAAACCTTCCACTTCAACATATCCTTGCTTTGTCCTCTCTAAGCTGTCAAAAATTGTTCTTATGTCTTTCCTTCGAACTCAAGTGTAAGAAACAAGAAAACAATTCAAAGTGTTGTTCCTTAAAGGATAAGGTTGTTCAAAGGTTAATAATGACTCTATTTATTAAATGCTGACTATATCCCAAGCATTATACTAAGCACCTGATTACATACTAGTACTAGTAGTGGTTTAGTCTTCAAACAATCCTAAAAATGGGTGTTATCATTATTATCAGTTTCCAGCTGAGGAAACCACTGCTCAGAAAGTCAATAGTCAAGGACTCAAGATGGCAGCTGAGTAGGTGGATGTTACGCTCACCTCTTACCAGGACCAAACTGGAATTACAATGAAAATATAGAACATTCAACTTGAATAACCAACTGAAGGCTAGCTGAAGAGTAGTCTTATAACCAAGGGTTTAGAGAAGTCACATCAAGACTAGCCTGATGGGTGGAAATGTGAAAAGGGCTGAGTCCACTCCCACAGCTGATGGCTGAGAGGGATATCTCAGCTGCAAAGATTCCCATTAAGAAGCATGGGGTCTCAACCACAAGGCAAGCTCCCCATCCCAGACCATGAGAGCCTAGAACAGGTGCTCACATAACATTTGGCTGTGAAAATCAGTGGGGATCTGTCCACCAGGCAGAGATGAGAGTCTGCTAGGGACACAAGCTCTCTCTTAAAGGGACAATGCACAAATTCTTGTTCTCAGTCACTCATACCTGACTCTGGCATAGGGTATCCCATGAGGAGAGACCAGGGTTTGTGGATTTAAGGAGAGAACTGAAGGGACAGTCACTAGGATCTCTGAGCTGAGTTCTTCTCACAAAAAAACAATCTTTTTTTTCTTTTTTATGGGGGTGGGGCGGAGCACTCCCCTCCATATGGCATCAACCTGGGGAAATACAATAGCCCCACCCTTTGGACTGTCTGTTGCCCCAATCTGCAGATCTTGCACCCTGCTGAGTAGTCAGCTGTCCAGGGGTGTAGTGGTTTGGGCAAACTCAGGGGGTGTCAGTGACTGAGTTGCGTGAATTTGAGGTGGGGGCTATTTTCCCTACTATCCTGTGAACCTGATAAGTGTGTCCCCCTCATGGGAGAACCACAAGCCCCATGCTCCAGGCCTAAATCATTGCCCTACCACAATGGTGTGTGAGCACCCAGAGGATGGCAGATAGGCTTTGTATATCCTAGGACAGTGGTCGGCAAACTCATTAGTCAACAGAGCCAAATACCAACAGTACAACGATTGAAATTTCTTTTGAGAGCCAAATTTTTTAAACTTAAACTATATAGGTAGGTACATTGTTATTAACTTAATTAGGGTACTCCTAAGGCTTAGGAAGAGCCACACTCAAGGGGCCAAAGAGCCGCATGTGGCTCGCGAGCCGCAGCTTGACGACCACGGTCCTAGGACATTTTCTGAGTGGCCTCAGACATAGTACTGGCATCAAGTTTGAACCTGTATTGATCTGGTGAACACTCCTCGCTTCTACCTGGTGACTCACTTAGAACCTCTTTCATGCAAATCAAGTGCCACCAGATGTTCTTTCAGTGACTAAACCTAACAGGCAGCCAGCAGGTGGAGGCAGGCAGAGGCTGTTCTCAGGGTGCCTTGGGACTTTTGATGATTTGCTCCTGCATCAGGAACTACTAAAATCCAATGAATTTGGGCAAATCCAAAGGGAGATTTCAGCAGGCACCAAACCTTGCTGAGGCAAATTCTGTTTCACGTGGTTAGAACCTGCACAGCAGTTCATATACTGTGGCCAGGGTTGATCCTCACAATCAGCAGGCCTGAGGACTGGCACAAATGGGCAAATAGCAATCAAGACTCAATTACAACAGGAGGGCCCACATAACCCACCCAAGGGACATTCCTAGAACACCCAGCTCAGGTGATCAAGGAGACTGCCCACAAATTGGACAATCTGGATGAAATGGATATATTCCTACAAACATACACTCTTCCAAAACTGAATCAGGAAAAATCAGAAAATCTGTATAGATCAATTAGAACTAATGAAATTGAAACAGTAATCAAAACCTCCCAACAAACAAAAGCCCTGGACTGGATGGCTTCACAGGTGAATTTTACCAAACATTCAAAGAAGAACTAACATCTGTCCTTTTCAAACTATTCCAAGAAATTCAAGAAGAGGGAAGACTCCCAAGCTCATTTTATGAGGACAGCATTATCCTAATTCCAAAACCAGATAAAGACACACCAAAGAAAGAAAATTGTACCCTGATGAATATAGATGCTAAAATCCTCTCAACTAAACATGAGCAAAGTAAATTCAGTGATACATTAAAAAGATCATGCACCATGATCAAGTGGGATTTATTCTGGGGATGCAAGATTGGTACAATATCCGCAAAACAATAAATGTGATATAAAAATGAAGGATAAAAATCACATGATAATATCAATAGATGCAGGAGAGGCATTTGATAAAATTCAGCATCCATTTATGATAAACACTCTCAGTAAAGTGCAATAGAGGGAGCATACTCAATGTAACAAAGACCGTGTATGATAGAAACACAGCAAATATCATACTCAATGGGCAAAATTACAAACATTTCCCTTAACTTAGAGAAGAAGACAGGATGTATGCTCTCACCACTCTTATTCAACATAGTACTAGAAGACCTAACCACAGCAGTCAGACAAGGAGAAGAAATAAAAGACATCCAAATTGGAAAGAAAGAAGTAAAACTCTCATTATTTGAAGGTGATGTGACACTTGAGAACTCAAATTATTCCACCAAAAAGTACTACAAAAAAACAACAAGTGTTAGTAAGGATTTGGATAAAAAGGAACCCTCATACACTGTTAATGAATTCAGTAAAGTAGCAGAATACAAAGTAAATATGCAGAAATTAGTAGCATTTTTATACATCAATAATGAACTATCAGAAAGGGAAACTAAGAAAACAATTCCACTTACAATTGCATAAAAATAAAATACCTAGGAATAAATATAATCGAGGATATAAAAGACCTGTTCTCAGAAAATTAAAAGATACTAAAAAAGAAATTGAAGAAGATACAAATAAGTGGAAGTGTATATCTTGTTCATGAATAGAAAGAATTAACATCATTAAAATGTTCATACTACCCAAAGAAATCTATAGATTCAACGTAATTCTGATGAAGATACCAATGGCATATTTCACAAGGCTAGAACAAATATTCCAAAAACGTATATGTAACCACAAGAGACCCTGAATAGCCACAACAATCTTGAGAAAGAAGAACAAAGTTGGAGGAATCACACTACCTCATATCAAACTATACTACAAGGCCATGGTAATCAAAACACCATGGTTCCAGTATTAAAACAGACATATAAATCAATGGAACATAATAGAGAGCCCAGAAATAACCCCATGCCCTGATAGTGGATTAATATTTGACAATGGAGTCAAGAACAAATAACAGGATAAAATAGTTTATTCAATAAATGGTGTTGGGGAAATTGGACAAAGAAATGCAAAATAAGAAAGAAAATAGACCACCTTATTACACTATATACAAGAATAAACTCAAATGGATTAAAGACTTAAATGTAAGACTGAAAACCATAACAATCCTAGATGATATAGGCAGTAAAATCTCAGATATTTCTCATAGCAATATTTTTTTCTGATATATCTCCCTCAGACAAGGGAAACAAACAGCAATGATAACAAATAAAAAACCCAATTCGACTACATCAACCCAAAAAGGTTTTGCGCAGCAAAACACACACATACATGCACACACATGTGGGAAACACACACACACACACACACAACACCATCAACAAAATGAAAAGAAAACCCACAGATTGGGAGAATATATTTGCCAATGATACATCTGATAAGAGGTTGTTATCCAAAATTTATAAAGAATGTATACAATTCAACACCAAAAACAAACAACAACAAAAAAACAACAACAATCCAATTAAAATATGGGCAAAGGACCTGCATAGACACTTCTCCAAAGAGGATGCACAGATGACCAATAGATATATGGAGAGATGCTCAATGTCACTAATCATCAGAGAGATGCAAATTAAAACCACAATGAGGTAACACCTCATACCTATCAGAATGGCTATCATCAATAAATCAAGAAAACGATAAGTGTTAGCAAGGATTTGGATAAAAAGGAACCCTCATGCACTGTTGGTGGGAATACAGATTGGTGTAGTACTGAGGAAAGGTAAGACCTCAAAAAAATAAAAATGGAACTGCCCAATGACCCAGAAATTCCACTTCTAGGAATATACCTGAAAAAAAACCAAAACACCAATTTGAAAAAATATATCCATCCCTATGTGTATTGCAGCGTTATATACAATAGCCAAGATCTGGAAACAGCCCATGTGCCCATCAGCAGACGAGTGGATAAAAAAGCTGTGGTACACTTGCACAATGGAATACTACTTGCCCCTAAAAAATAAGTGACAGCATGGATGGACCTGGAGAATATTACACTAAGTGAAATTAGCCAGTCAGAGAAAGACACATACTATATGACTTCACTTTTATGTGGAATGTAATGAACACAATAAACTAACAAAGTAAAAATACACTCATAGATACAGAGAACAGACTGACAGCTGTCAGAGGGGAGTGAAATTGGGGTGCTGGGTGAAAAAGGTAAAGAGATTAAGCAAAAAAAAAAAAGAAAAGAAAAAAATGACTCTCATAGACAGACAACAGTATGGTGATTACCAGAGGGAAAGGGGGTTTGGAGGAGGTCGAAGATGGTAAAGGGGGAATAAATGGTAATGGAAGGAGAATGGGAGGGTGAACACAGGATACAATATAGAGATGATGTATTATAGAATTGTACACCTGAAACCTGTATGGTTTTATTAACCAATGTCACCCCAATAAATCAATTTTTTTAGAAAGGGGGGAAAAGGATGCCATTATGTTAACAGCAAAGTATGAGTGAAAGGTGGGAGAGACACAGAGCCTGAAGGTAAGACCAAAGCAGCAGTAGAGTCCAGGTCATGTAGGACCATTGAAGGAAATGCCACAAAGAAGTACACATTTCCATGCAATGTGTCCTAAAAGTTCTCAGGCATTTTTGCAACTCCTGAGCAATATTTCCAATCATATTTATATATGCAATAAACTGTACATGTCAATTTATTAGACATATAACCTCCAAATTGTTAAAACCCAACAAAATGTTTTAAAAGATAAAGAAAGTCAATAGTCATAATCATAGTCAGCAGATCTTACAAACCCAAGTTGTCAATCTAGGGATAAAAAAAATTAACAGTGGTAAGCCCAATACAATGCTGCCTCTTTGAGGCAAAGAAAAATTTTTGTTATATGAAGGAATTTTGATAGCAACCTTGTGTGACACGCCTACAGGGGCAGCTGATCTGACACAACTGTTGAACAAGGCAGACTGGAGAAGACAGTGCGTTTCAGATAATTGAAGGAATGGTCATTCTGTGTGGACACCATTTTTTGGACGACCAACAGCCACAAGCTGCACACATCAATTGAGTCTTATTTCAGTTGGCTCATTTGCCCAGAATAACAAGCAAACACAGTGTGGATGAAAACAGAAAGGCCACAAAAGAGAGAGGGTGTGGAGACACAGTTCACTGGTACCTCAAGGAAAGAAAACAACCCATGCATTTATTATACTTCCTTTTTGTACAAAAGTAACATTCCCTCATTGTAAAACCAGGTAGAAAAATACAGAAAAGAACAAGTAAGATATCATTTGCAATCATCACACTGCCCAGATGGTCACTGAGAACAGTCAGGCGTGCATACTTTTAGCCATGGACCTATACATTCACACAAATTCTCTTACAAAACTGCAAGTGCTCTATAAACAGTTTTGTAGCCTTTTTTTTTCCTGAATATATTGTTGTGAATGTTTTTCCACCTCATTAAATTTTCTTCTACTCTATCATTTCAAATGGCTACATAGCATTCTGCTGCATGGATGTGCCATAATTGGAACCTCATTTCTCATAAATCAATCAATCAATCAATCAATCAATCAATCAATCACGGGGAGCCCTCCTGCAGGTCAAGCCCCGACACTTGAAGAGGTGGGTGAAGCAAATGCCAAGACCAGGAGGGAAGAGAGTAGGAGCAGGAGCAGCAGGGACATTGGTTGGCGGGGGTCTGATTTGGGGACCGGCTCTGAGCTTTAAGAAATGAGAGTAGTAACGGACATTGAATGCTGGTGAGATATATTTGAGGAGAAAACTCACCCCAGGGGACAAGAAGGGAGGTGATAGACCAGAGAAGGTTGCTGATATGGGGAAGAGAAAGACATTTGAGACTCTTCCCAGGAGAGGAAAGCTTTGTGGGGAGGTGAGCAAGAGTTTGAGTAAAGAGCAAATTTAGGTTTGGGTAGGGATCCTGACCAAGAAGGAGAAGCTTTAAGGTACAAACCTGAATCTAATCGACCATGTAAATTCCAAAGCCTGTGCTTTTCCCAATGGTTTCAATTAAAATGTCCCTTGGCCCTCAGCAAACCTGGACTTTGGGTAGGACCCCAATGTACTAATTATCCCAGAGAAAGCTACAGAGATGTGGAAAGATGAGGCCTTGCAGGTGCTCCCCTGGGAGATTTGCTAATGGATGTCCCTCAGACAAGACTGGGCACCGCCAGTGGAAGGGAGAAGGAGAGCAAATCTGCCCCTCTGACCACCTCAAAGTGCCCGGAAGCCAGCTGTCCTCCCCCTTTCCTGTCGCCCCTCTAACGGTGGTCCAGGACCAGTCTGTACAGTTCTCCACACCTACACTCCAGGTCTGTCAGCGACAGTGAGTGGTGGGAGGGAGCTGACTGATCTCTCCTGGCCACACCCCCTTGCCCTCAGGAAGAGGAAACCAATTGCCAAGGTTCTTTTTTTTTCTTTTTTCTTTTATTGCTTAAAGTATTACAAAGAGTATTACATATGTCTCCTTCTTCCCCCCCTCCCCTTGACATTCCCCCGGCCTCCCCTACCCCCCAGTAGGGGAGGGAAGAGAGTAGGAGCAGGAGCAGCAGTGAACTCAAGGACCCACTTATGAGGCCAGAGGCCCTGACAGCCAGGATGTGGATTGGTAGGCGGCAGGAGTACCTCCTTTTGACCTCTGCCTTTACAAAGAAAATATGACAGAGGAGGTTCCCCCATTCTGGTCAGCCCTTTGGAATAGGATCATGGGAAGCATTTGCCCGGGCTGTTAAAAAGCTTGGTAGGGATCTTTGGAAATCATCTGTGGCTTATTTTTATGATAGGAAGATCTGTCTGCACTGAGGGAGCTTCAGGGTTGTGTTGAGTCAAAACATTTTGTGACCTTGAGCTATTCTGCGCTCCGTTCCTCATTGATAAATAGGACAGGTAATAGAATCTCTGTCATACGTGTGGGATTAAGCAGCTGATTACTGCCTTTCTGTTAGAAGGGCTCCATCCAATACCTTTCTTGCCCTGGGAGTGTGATCTCTGAAAGCTGTCATTTTCTTAGCGAATCCCCCCCACCCCACCCCACCCCACCCCGTGCTGGGTTCTGGCCTCATCAGCCCTCTCCTGTCAGCTGAACTGGAGGCAGTGACTCACACATAATCTCAAGAGGCATTTGTAGAAATTGTTCTACAAGATAAATGAGTTAAAGTTGCTCTGGCTTCTCCAGCCCATTCTTTCTCTGCGAACAAGCTCTATGGTCAAAAATAATCATCAGAAGCATGTTTGAGGACCACGGAATCAGAACCAGAGAAAATAAGTCTATGACTCAAATGTTTCCTGGCTCGGGTGGCATGACACATTCGCCTCCACAGCAGATATTTGCTTGTGAGGTGGACGGGCACTCACAGCAGCCTGACAGGGCAGCCCTTGAAGAGGTGTTTCTCCTGGGAAGGCACAATGCCATTGATTAGATTTCTTCTTACCAAATTACAATCTCACTCCAAGTTCATCTCCCTGAATCACTCACAGTCTACCTTGACTGAAGTCTGAGGTGTTCTGGAACATTTCAGTCACACAATTACAGATAATCTCTGTGTTTGCTTTGACAGTTGCCAAATCACTTCCATTGTGTGTGGATTTCACTAGGTTTAACTCTCAGAGGATAACGGTGTCCCCTCATCGTCAACCTTGGGGCTCTAGCGTCTCACTGTCACCCCCTGGCAGGCAGGACATGCAGATGGAAAAGCTGCCAGGACCACCCCGGTTGTTCAAGTATCAGGGTGTGTCATCATTCTGTGTTATTGATAACAAAGCCAGGCCTCGGATCTTGGCTTCCAGATGGGAGCCTCTCTCACTACAGGCCACTCTCCGGACCTGGTGGAAAGGCAGCGAACTATCTAGGGAAACACAGGGGACATTTCCTGGATCTCAGTGTCCAATGCTCTGTCTAGATTTTGTTCAGGCTCATGTAGGCCCCTTGTGTATTGGGTCTTTTAAGCTCTATTAGCTGATATTTGCCTCCAGTATCATTGCAGTGGGTTTATTTCAACTGTCTTCTCCTCAGTTGGTCAGGGAGGTGTATAAATATTTACTTGATGCCTGCTAATTAACCAGCACACAGAGAAGGCCACAGACCTGAGGTTATCGTCTTTGAAGAGAAAACCCTGGAGCGTTTGGTCGATGGAAACTTGTAGTGATGGTAGGTCATAGCATCTTTTTAGGGCGGACTTGTTTGGAGGTTCTTTGGTTGTTAAGGAATTGCCTTTATCTCCCTGCTCAGTAGGCCTCTTCTCCTCCTACTTCTCTTCCTCCTCCTCCTTCTTTTCCTTCTCCTCCTCCTCCTCCTTCTTCTTTTTATAATATGCTTATATTGATTTTTAGAGAAAGAGAGGAAGTGAAAGGGATAGACAGATAAACATATTGATGAGAGAGAAACATCATTGATCGGTTGCCTCCTGCATATCCCCTACTGGGGATCAAGCCCTCAACCTGGGCATGCGCAACCAGGAATCTAACTAGTCAGTGACAGCATGGTTCATGGGTTCATGCTCAACCACGGAGCCACACTGGCTGGCTTCTTTTGATAACAAATTATCACTTGAAAAAACCCCAGGAGGACTCTTCAAGGTGGTTCTCCTGGATGGAGGCAGTTGAGTCTGGACATTGATTTCAAGGCCTCTGAAGCAGGTCCTGCTCATGCTGCTGGCCTATTTATGGCCCTCTGCATGCCCTGGCCATTGCATATCTCCTCCCTGGTGGCTGTCTGCTGACTTCCAGGTGATAGTGCATTAGCCTTTTCTTTCCAAATCCCCAAAGGGATCTCAATTCTTTCCCCAGTCCTTCCTACCCTTGGCTCTCCATTCCACAGCCCATATTCAATGACACAGCATTTACCTTATACCTGGAGGCTCCCTGGGCATGGTCTGTCTGGAGAAGCATCCTCCAGCCAGGGCTAGACCACCCTGCCACTTCCTGTTTAATGCTTTCACCTGGAGACTTAACAAAACAGGCATCATTTTTCTGGTGAGTAGTGTCCAGGCTCAGGATATGTTGAGGGGGAGCTCAGTGTTGTTTCCCTCATGCACATTAAAATCAATGCTGTTTGCTCAGCTGGCGGAATGACAGCTCATTCCTCTGGACAGGCTTGATTCACAATTGCTCATTCAGGGGGAAATTTGATAAGAAACAATGGTCTGGTCTTCGGGAGCATTAAACCGTTGTATTCTAATTTAAACTTCAGGCCCACTTGACTGTCTGGTGTATCTTCTCCTTCAATATATTTTTTTGCATTATTGATTTTTTTCTTTTTTCTTTTTATATGGTTCCTGCAAAAAGAAAGAGATCCTCAAACCAATCATCCAGATTAGAAAATTTAGTGGGGTCTTCACAGACCATCTGAAAGGGCAAGGTCTGACCAGCTCAGATAGGGCAGAGTTCAGATGTCAGCGAGAGAGGGGGTTGTCACAAATCTCTCCAGGCCCTTCTGAGGAAGGAGGAAGGGGGAGGGTAGACTAGATGCCCCGTTGGATGCAGCTGTTGGCTTGTGAGCAGCCGTGGGCCAGGTCAGTCTTGGGGTGTGGGAGGAAAGCTGCATTTACTCTGAGGGTGAAACACCAGGATGCACAGCCATATGGAATAATAATAGGAACGTTAACCATAATCTTCATGTTGGTTCAAGTGTGACAGTTTTCCATGTTATTTCAGTGCATTTCCTTATTTAGAATAACAGTCCTATAGATTGTTGTGTGGGAAAGAATGATAGAGAACATGTAGTTCAAACTATGAGGAAATTGAAGCCAAGAGACATGTGGTGGTTTGCAGAGACTCACTCCCATCACTTCCCGGTGAAGGTGGCATGACAAGCAGGTCATGTTGTGTATTCATTTTGTGTATTTTCTGTACTTAGTATGTATCAGCCACTCTGCTAGGTCTGATTATACCATGTTGAAACGGGCACATGAGATCTGGGCCCTCACAGAGTTCGGTGGATGAGACTGATAGATCAAGTTTTATCCCAATTTGATGGCCAAGATAAGACACTATTTTTTTTGGGGGGGGGGGTAGGGGGGGCACATCTAACCCAGACTGGGTGTGACCAGGGAAGCTCCCCAGAGGATGTGACAAGTACAGTAGGAACCAGGATGTGTGGAGATTGAAGTGGTCAACTGACTTTCTCCTCATGACTTAGCCTTTCAGGGGTGGAGAAGAACCTAGTCCTGAGGGCCTTCCTCATACAGTGACCACAGGAGGTGGCCTTGGACAGGCAAACTGAGGCACAGGTGCTGTGAAATCTGGGCTGGGAGAAAAATGTCCGGCAGGTGAAAGGTCCCATTCTTGGTTTTATCCTGAGTATTAAGTGGGTGTGGTTGGGGCCATTGTGCCCTTCTCAAAGTCCACAAGAGGATAGCAGTAATCGACAGGATATGGAATTTTAAAGCTGGAGAGGCAACTTTTGAAAGGACCTAGGAGTAGTATGTGTGTTCCATCCAGCATTCGTACTTCCTTTTTGAACACACATAGGAACTGTACTTATCCTAAGAGGCATTGTGAAACCTTTAAATAAAATTTAAATAAAATCAATTTAAACCTATTTTACTTTAAAAATGTATGCACATGGACTACTTTTAAGAAATAGGAAGAATTGCAGAAGTTAGCCATCTGTAGCTTCCCCCGGGGCCATGATTCTGGACTGCTCCCCATGCATATAGAGTGCAGGTCAAGTTGCAGATGGGCAGACAAGAGAGGACTTCTGCTAATCTGCGGAGGACATTAGGGGTCTGTCCACTCAAGTGCAGGGTAATGTGGCAGGACTTTCTCCTTTGTTCCTGGCTGCAGTCTTTGCCCGGGGGTGTTGAAAGAGGAGAAATAAGAAGAAAGGCATGGGTCCCTGGGCCTGATTCCAAATGCTGAGGCTCCTTCTAATGATGGGATCTGTTGTTATACGTTTTCATTTTTCAAAAACAATGTTTAAATAAATGTGTAAAGGATGTTAGACTATATGCTCTTACTTGACATGGTAGGGCAGGGGAAAGAGCTGAGGTTTGCATGCTAGCTGTACGTTGATTTACTGCGGTGAGCTGCCTACTGCACCACTCTGGGTTTCTGTTTAGTGATTAAGCAGGGAAATGCCTACTTCACAGGAGTGCTGTGGAATTTGAATGAGTTAAGGGGTGCAAAGTGCCTAATGCAGTGTATAGCACCTATTAGGTGTGTGGTACCTGACAAGTATTCTTAGTCATCCTCTCACTAGTCTTGTGATTAAACCTAGAAAGTTCAATCTATGGATGACCTTTATCTGTGGATGACCATCAATCCACTGATAAAGAAACCCGTGGCTCAGAGAGGTGGGTGCCTCACATGTCATCACACTGCTACTGGTGACCAGAGCTGGAGCTCGAAAACAAGGTCTTCTGCCACATAGGCTGGCAGGCTTTCACCTCCACATGCTCAAGATAACATGCAGCTTTACTTCTCTAGAAATCCTTCCTGGTTTCCCTTAGGAGCAGTTGTGTAGGGATTTACTGGTGCTCAGCTTTATTCTAAATTTTGGTTCCAGAACTGTTTTTTAAGATGACATCAAGAACTGTTTCTGAAGGCCTGGGACAGAGGTTATTTTGCAGATAATCTTTCCAAATGCAGGACACAGAGCTTCCAGGAAGCCTGCAGTGTGTGTCAGCTGAGGGACTCCAGGGGCAAGAGCTGGTGGTAAGGAGGAGCCAGGATACCAGGCCACAGCCCAGGCTCTAGACCAGTGGTTCTCAACCTTGGCTGCACATTAGAATCACCTGGGAATCTTTTTAAAATCCTGATTTCTGGGCCTCATCCTCTAGAAACTCTGTTTCTGTTACTGATGTTGTGGCCTCACCCCATAACAAAGAAACAGAATTTCCGGAGGGTGAGGCCCAGAAATCAGGATTGTGCAGCCAAGATTGAGAACCACTGCTCTAGACCGTCCTACCTTACCCCAGGTGGCTGGGCTTCTGGCCTGGGAAGGAGGGGTCAGCCAAGCAGGAGGCTACTCCAAGCATTAAAGATTGCTTGCACCTCTCCTAGGCCCAGGGTGATGGGCTCCTTCAGGGGCCCCCATTGTGGGCTGTTAGGGGAACAGAAGAGGCTCCTGCAGAGTTAAGCCCCCCCTCACCTTGTGAAGGAAGGAGAGTGTAACAGACACTGAATTGGGCTCTTGGTCCAGACAACTGGGACTCCTATCACTTCCAAATGGGAGCAAGCAACTCAAATTGTTTGTGCTTTCATTTAGTTCTGTGTAAATCATGCCAAAAAAGAATGCTTTTTCTACCAACCTCAGAAGGTCATTGTAGGAACAAAGGACAATAAAAAGTCTTCCACAAACTGCAAGTATGATGTAAACCCCTATAGGGTATGAAAGTGGGATAGGGGACAGATAGACCCTGGAAAAAGAGGTAAATTGAAGTATCAAGAAGCTGAACAAAAGGAAAGATAGACTAGATGTTTAGGGTTTAAAATTTAATTAAATAATTAGTAATTAATTAGACAAAGATTTATTTATAGCCTATTTCATGCATCTCACAATTTTCTAGGCACCATAGATCTAGAAATGAAAGACATGTGCCCTGTTATTGAAGATGCAGACTGACAGAGAAACCTGTAGCAAGACCCATTTTAGTGCAATAGAGTAAATGTTGTGTTATCTAATGTTGAGTATTGTTGTGTCCCCAGATCTAGTGGCTTAAAACACCAATGGACATTTATCATCTCTTAGTTACTGTGGGACAGGAATGGGAGCAGCTTAGCTGAGTGATTCTGAATCATGGTCTCTCCTGAGGCTGGGGACAAGTCATCTGAAGGTTTGACTGGGGTTGAAGTGTTCCCGTAAAAGAATAGCTCACTCACATGGCTGGTAAGCGGATGCAGGTGTTGTCAGGAGGCCTCTGCTCTTGTCCTCCAGGCCTCTCCACAGGCTGTTTGCAGGTCTCATGACATGACTGCTGGCTGCCCCAGTGAACAGTCAAAGGGAGGGCAGGTGGAAGTTGTAGTGTCTTCATAACCTAACCTGGGAAGTCACAGTGTCATATCACAATCTACTGGCTGCACAGGTAAGCCCTATTCAATGCAGATAGGGTCACACAAGGGCGTGAACACCAGGACATGCAGGTGTCTTTTCAGCAGTTCTCAACCTGTGAGTCGCGACCCCTTTGACAGTCCAACGACCCTTTCACAGGGGTCTCCCTAAAGACCATCCTGCATATCAGATATTTTCATTATGATTCATAACAGTAGCAACCATTACCAGTTATGAAGTAGCAAGGAAAATAATTTTATGGTTGGGTCACAACATGAGAAACTGTATTTAAAGGGCCAGAAGGTTGAGAACCACTGCTGTAGATAGACTTGGAGGGTGGCTTCCACCATACAGCAGTCTGAACAATGAGCTTCAGGAGAACAGGCTTTGAATTTAGTAGGTGTGGACCTTCAAGTAGCCTTTAAATATAAATTGGAATTTATTGGTTGATAAGGATGAGGGGAAAGTGGGTTCACAGGCACACAGTTTTCCAATGTACCCTCATGCCTGTAGGATTGTGAGAAGTTCATCACGGCAGAAACAGGTCATGGTGGCAGAGGTCAGGGAGAGGAGATCTTAAGTTGGGACCAGATTATAAAAGACTGGATCTACCTGAAGCTAAATAGGGTAGATTTTAGCCTAAAAACAATAGGAGCTAGAATGACATGATTAACAGGATTTAAGGAAAGTAACACAGAAGCATTGGAGGTGGGCTTAATGAAGAAAACCAGAGGCTATTGAAAAGCAAGAAAAAGGTGATGAGGGGAAGGGGCATCTTTGGAAAGTGGCATAGAGAGTCAAGAGGAGAAACCACTTGAAAACAATCTACTGTAGAACAGATGGGATTTGGAGGTTCTAGAAATCTACTGAGTTTGAGTCTCTTTTTTCTATACATGGGGGCATTAAGGTAGAGGGACATGGCTCAATCAAAGATAACATAGATTTTCAAAAATTTTTAGATGGCCAATTGCAGACAATAGGGGCATACTCACAGAAAGAAGTATGTGTGTCAAGACTTAGAAAGAGAAAGAATGAGACTTTGGGAGGTAGTGAGTTCCCCTTAACTTAAGATAATCAATTACTAAAGGATTACAAGGACCTGTGCTGATGCCCTTGCTTGAGTTAGGGCCCCTGTTGTAGCCTCTTCATACCCCCTTTAAACTTATCACAAAGACATATAGTTACTGTGTCTTTGCCTCCTACATTAGATGTGAGCTCCTTCAAGGCAAGACCTATGCTCCCATCATCCTGCATCCCAACACTTGGCTCAGGCCTGGCACATAGCGGGTGCTCAGGGAATGCCATAAGGATGACGGAAGGAACCTCCAAGCCATAGCTCAGTGGTTGGGCTAGATTCTCAGGTCCATTTCAAAGAGTTAATTTTGAACTCCTGTGAGAAAGGCAGGTTGGCCGGAGATGGTGTAGGGGAGTATAAAATGAGATGATAGCTGGTGTAAATTGGGCAGAGACTCTCATAATAGGGCTTTGGGAGTCCAATTTTTAGAATGTTTAAATTGTATCCTTACTGGGGACTTTCTCATTAAGGGAAAAAAT
>NW_005871832.1:199232-205460 GCF_000147115.1 Myotis lucifugus | reverse complement strand
ACTTGAGGGGATGAGGAGAGGCACAGGGGAGAGTTCAAAGGCCTTGATGACCAGGTGTGTGTCCACCACGTGAATGTGTGCGGGAGGGGTTGGAGGTGCAGGTGAGGAGTGGGCACAGTCACAGCTCTAGGCTGCAGCCCCCAATACTCTCCGGGTGGGATAAGAGAGAGAAAAGCAACACAACTGAGGTGTCCAATGGCCCTTGGACTCAAATGAAAACTGAAGGAGCCAGTGACAGCTATGGGACAAGGCAGGAGGCAGCTAATATGTATGTTAAACATGTGGAAATGAGAGCAAATAGCGGAGCCGGGAGACAAATATTGAACAGGGTCTGGGCCTGAGACTAAAACAACACTGGGAAATGAGAAGCTGCTGAAAGCAAATGAGCTGCCAGGGGAAGAGAGGGGAGGGGAGGGGGTGCTGAGGAAAAGCCTCCAGCAGCACCCTCTGGCTTTGGCTGCAAGCTGGCTTTCCACAGAGAGGCATGCATAATACCAAGGTGGGGTCTAGGCAACCTCTCTGTCAAAGGTTCCATTTC
Organism: Myotis lucifugus; assembly: GCF_000147115.1. Classification (NCBI taxonomy): domain Eukaryota; kingdom Metazoa; phylum Chordata; class Mammalia; order Chiroptera; family Vespertilionidae; genus Myotis; species Myotis lucifugus. The sequence goes on along the minus strand of NW_005871832.1, from coordinate 204,922 downwards.
TTTGTACATTTCACCCTTCCTTAGCACCTTCTCCCAATTTCTGCCAATCCTCTTCTGTCCCCCACTCCAATCTCACCCTGAGCCTGACTCCCTGGGTCAATGTCCTGGAAATTGCCATTTGGAGGCAGCTGCAGAACATTGGTGTACAGATGACAGAGGCCTGGGGCAATGGCCTGCTTGGAAGAATGGGGTGGAGATGAATAAGGGACTTGAAGCTCAGTTTACACAGAAAACACACCCTTTTTAGCGGGTATCCTTCTAATTGTTGCTGCCAGAGAAAAGGTGGTGGGCTTCATAACCAGATTCCTTCTCTTCTGGAAGAGACATAGAGAGATGGTAGTTGAAATGGCAGATCTGTCCAGACCATAGGAGACTAGCTGGGGCAGGAAATCCAGAGGCTTGCTTTCTGCCTGAGAGCGCCAGGCTCTGCCCCAGTTCCTCACTGGGACACTGGGGGGCAGAACAGTCTGTGTCACAGTCAGGAAGGACAAAGCCCTGGGGTGGACAATTGAGGGGTGGGTTGCTCTGCCATTCAAATGCAAGGATTGCCCCCTCTTGTTCTTCCAATCCAGAATTAACTATGGCCCCTTGGGAAGATCTTGGAGGTGAGGGAAATTATGAGTGAGATCTATGGTTTTTGCAAGGTTTTTTCTGCAAACTTTAGTGAGCAAAAGTTTGACATAAAGGCAGTAGAAGCTGCTTGGCTGCCCACATTGATCAGATCTAGTTCCATATAAATAAAGCTCTCAGAAGATGCAACTCAGGATAAATTCATTTCCAATAGGTTTTAGGACCAAAGCAGATGGCAGGTTCCAGAGCTTGGGTATTGCTAAAGAAGCCTTTTGAGGAAGGGCACTTAGGGAGACTGTGGGTGGGGCATGGGGGCCTTGGAGTTAGGAAAACGGGCCCCAAAGTAGGGCAGAGCCTCCGGACAATGAGTCCTTATCATTGTTTTTCCACAGCTGACCTGGGGGTAGAGGATCCTTGGTTCTTGCCCTCAAGAAGAGCCAGTGGACTTGCAAAGGCCCTCATGTCATTTAGGAACCTGAGGCCATCCGGGCCTTGGCCCTTCAGCCCTGAGCCTCCCAACAAGTTTACCTTCTTCACCTCCAACACTGTGTTAGCCATCAGGAGACATGGAACCTGATCTCAATTCAATTAACTGCGGTTTCACAAACATTTATTTTTATCTTCTGGGTTCCATTCTTTGAGAAGAGGGCAGGATAAAAGGATGAATAAGGCACTATTTGCTCCGTCAGTGGAATGAGGGTCGAGTGTGGGGGGCAGATTCATCCACAGATGGCTGAGGTAAGACAATATTTGATAAGAACTGAGACAGAAGCTTACAATAGATGAAGGGAGCAGAGAAGAGGGGGGTCTACTGGGTTCTGGCCAAGAGCATCTGGGATTGCCCCATGAAACACATGGGATTCAAGAAGGCCTTGACTGTTGAGGGAGATTTCTGGGTAGAGACAGGGATGGGTCAAGAGGAACAGAGTGATGAAGAGGGGATGAGGTGGTGAGAGGAGGCTAAGAATGCAGAGACAATCCACAGCAGAGCACAGTGGCCTTTTGTGTGGCAGGTGAGGGATGTGGCACATGTTTAAGGCGGTACACTTGCTGGCGATTTCTGAAACTCAGAATGGGAATGTTGCCCTGCTTGACCATCACATCTGGCTTCAAAGAATAGAGTCAGATTGTTCAGGCCAGCCCCTTCGGGGTTGTAAGACCTGCAGTTGTGCAGCTGGTATCTAGAGGGGTGTCCATTTCTGGCCCTTCCCGGGCATAGAAAACTAAGGGGACTGAAATGAAGCCCATGGTCCATTTAGGCAAGATCATTTATGTTCAAGCCACTTAGCACAGTGGCCAGAACATAGCAAGTATTCAGTAAGCTGTGGTCATTATTATTAGTGAATCTTTATTAAAACCCTGTGAAATAGATTTTGTTATCCCTGTTACACGAATTAATATACTGAAGCTCAGAGAGATTATGTAATTATTCTAAGCTTTTGAGGCTAGTTGGTGGAGAGCCAGCATTGGACCCCCAGCCTGATTCTGAAGTCTATGTTTTTCCTGCCACATCTGTTGCCAGAATACTTAGCTGCCAGGTAAGGACAAGGGTTCTTGAATCTTGGCCAAGAGACATGGAAATGGTCAAAGTGCCAGGGCTAGAGAGGGTGGCGGGGAGCTGCTCATCCACTCATCACTCACTCCTGTAATTGGAATCTAATTGTCTTTGTAACACTTTCATTGAAAAGTCATCACCGTGCTGGCCAGGCAGCCCAGGAGAGGTTCCCTGAAAAGTATGAGAAGACCATGCCATCAACACCACCTGGTCCCAGCCCACCACTCTCCACCCCTCTGCAGTCGGTGCCTCCTGGGTCAGCCTGGCCTGGTCCCCATTCTCATCTTACCCGGGAAATTGGCTTTGCAACCTCTCTGGGCTTTTTATGCTTGTATGTCTCTTTGAGGAGATAAAGCCCGTGTCTCCTGGACATGTTTCACATGGTGGAGCATCATCGCTGGGATTGGCACCTTTGTCAAGCTTTCCTGACAGTTTAGCTCTAGCCATGGGGGAATAGAATAGCCTCAAAATGATTCTATTGGATGGTACCTCCATGTGGAAGACAACCAATTCATTTTTAGATTTTTTCCCAGAAATAATGCTCTTGCTCTTGTCTCCTCTTCCTGTAGCTGGGGACACAGGATCACCACTGGGAGCCATTTGAGCCCAACCTATAGTTTAATGCCAGCTATGGACTAAATTGTGTGCCCCCACAAATTAATGTGTCGAAGCCCTAACCCCCAATGTGATGGCATTTGAAGGTGGGGCCTTTGGGAGGTAATTAGCCAGCCCTCTCTGACGGGGATCACCTATTTGTATCTTCACCTGCACATATCCCAATCTCTGAATCCCTATCACACGCTCTCCCTCCTTCTCTCCACAGCACTGCCCGTTGGCCCAGGCAGCTCCTTCCTGGTTCTGAACATTGCTTATCTCCCTTACTGTTCCCTTCAGAATCAAACCCTTCCCTCTTGGTTTAAGCCTGGAGCTTCACAGTGTGTGTACAGGTCCCGATTCTCTTGTTCTCAACTTTAGCTGAAGACAGGAGCCTTTATACCAGCACTGGAGGGGCTCCCAAGACTGAAGGGCACTAGCTGATTTGGAGCCCTATTAAAAATTTCAATTTTAAATCCCAGTTGATCCAAAAACACATTTTAGGGAAACTTGAGCAAACTTCATTTTCCACCAATATTTGCAAAGTAGGACAGAAAGTCAAATCATTATGAAATGGTGTCCTATTAGCTTACATTAATGAAAGTGGCAGGGCACAAAGCCATTCATTGTGGTCCAGACATTGCCCAGCCTGCTTGAGAGAGCTACTCCGTACCCAAGGACAGCTCCAGCCCCTGCTCTGTGCTTGGGCCCTGCAGAGACATGGAGGGAAGATCTGAGAGGTGCAGAGGAGACCCCACACAGGTTACATGCAGAACCCATCAGAGGCTGGAGGAGGTGGGATGCATAAGTGGGCTGTCTGGCTGCTGGTCTTAGTAACTGAGCTTCTGACAGTGACCAGGGATGGTGCCTCCAGTGAAGGATGTAGTGCCAGATACATCTGAGACACTTAGATTGGAAACCAACCCCTATCATCCTCGTTGTCGCAATACAAATTAGACAGAGCGGTCCTATGCTTTCATGCCCACTTCCTACTTCTTCAACATCCTCTCGTATTAATGTATGACAACACCCCCTCTTCTTTCTCATCAGGGGTAAAGATGATGGCTATTTGAACCTGGTCGGATCAAAGAGCAAATATGTTAGCAATACGAGCCAACTGGGATAAGGAGGAATAGGACTTACCTTCCTCTCACCCAACATGGTACGGTTTGCTATTAGAGAAAGCATGGCCCAGTTTTGGAACTTCTGCTGAAGACCCTGCAAGTATCTTTAGTGATCTAGCTAGACAAAGGCCAGGCGTGGTCCAGGTGAAATTGACAGGCAGTTAAAATGACATTCCACTGATATGACCAGTGGCTGCTAACCCCAGGGCGCTGAGTTGGGTTTACCATTCATCAGAGTCCCCCGTGAGCAGTCCATCATAGGGCGAGAAGCAGGGAGACTCAGAGATGCCAGCCATTCCCTGAGGCCATGGCTCTGATCTCACTGGACTGTGGTCCCACTAAATGCCATGGCTTGGGGTTTCTGGAAGGCCCTTCCTGGTGCTCAGATACGTCATCTTCCATGGCCCTAACACTCCTTCACTAGACAGATAGTCACTCATCCATCTTAGAATGTCAGAGCTGGAAGTGACTTGAAGTCCATCTAGTACCTTCCTTCTCCAAATGTCTCTGCTCACAGACCCCTTGGAGAATCCTGACTGTTCCCCCAGGCACATGTATGAAATACCCATATACATGAGTCCCCTCATACACTTGGTGGGGAGTTCCTGGATTCCTCCAAACCCATTCACGGACCCATATTATGGCCTCCTGGTCTGGTCCTCACTCTGCATTTCTCAGCTGAGCAATGGAGGTAGAGATGATCAGTGGCTTGCCAGGGTCACTGCTTCCCTGTCGTTCCAGTGTTTCTCCAATGCTTCATCAAATGCTTGGGTCTCCACCTGTGCAGCCTCCTGACTCCCCTCTGAAAGTGAGAATGCCCCTGCCGGGGGTCCCCTCCCACTGCATGTGCTGGCAGGGCTGCATGGGCAGGCAGCTGAGGGCAAGGCAGCCTGTGTGCGCAGGAGGATGCCTGCAACCTCACCCATGAGGAGGCAGCAGGGGTCAGCCAGTCCCAGACCAAACCCTGCCTCTGCCATGTGGCTTTTGGCAGGTTCATTCACCTCTCTGAGATTTTCTTTTCTCTCGTTCACAATGGAGAGCATAGCGACGCCTATGTTTGTGGTGGGAGAGAGGAGATAATGAGCATGGCGGGTGTTAAGCAGTGGTAGCTATTCATTTCCTTTTCCCATTATTCAGGGAAAGCCAGTCGCCCAGGCCCTGTACCTCTAACCGACACTAGGTCCCAGCGATGGGCTGAGCTCATTTTGTGTTTCTCTTTTCAGGGTTCTCAGCCAGCTCAGGCTCCCTCCTGGCTGGCTCTGCATCCTAGGGCACCTGCTCAGGAAATACAATGCCAGCAGCAGCAGAGACGTGTGGGCCTTAAATAGCTGCCTCCCCACACAAGGTTAGCCATGCTCCTCCCACCCTCGCCCGCCCTCAGCCTGTCGCTAGCTGGCTGCCAGCTGTGAGGCCAGCTTGCCCCCTGCTGGCAGCCCAGCCCCGGAAAGCGGGCAGTGGGGCTGCAGCCTCAGAGGTCAGCCAGGGCTGAAATGGGGCAAATAGAGGACAAGGTGCCTGGGCAGAGTGCAGCCACTTTCTCAAGGCAAGAGGTAACGCTTCAGGGTGGAGCAGAGTCAGGCTGCATGCCCTCCCCACCCACAGACACAGACACAGGCACACACACACAATCCTGCTGAGAAGGAACCCCAAGGGCAGCTTCACGTACTGGGAAAGGAGAGAGGGTGACAGGGGTGGGGGAGGAGGGGCTGGTGAAGGCAAAAGTGTGCATCAGGGTCCCAGGCTAAAAGTTTTGGTTTTGTGTGTGGGAGTGAATGTGTGTGTGTGTGTGTGTGTGTGTGTGTGTGTGTGTCTCTGTGAGAGAGAGAGAGAGAGAGAGAGAGAGAGAG
>NW_005871832.1:124642-199077 GCF_000147115.1 Myotis lucifugus | reverse complement strand
ATAGAGATAGAGACAGAGAGACAAAGATAGAGACAGAGAGATGATAGTGAGAGACAGGGGTGAGGGAGAGAGAAAAAGAGGGCTGAGGGGGGGCATATATATAAGAGCCACACCTGGGACAGTGCCTGGGGCCGGTGCAGGACACAGAGGCCAGGCTAGCTGTGCCCAGGGCTGCAGGCCCCGCCCAGGCCCAGTGGGAGTGCCTCCATACAGTGAGTGAAGCCAGCGTCCCTTATCTTTCCCCAGCAGTTCAATCCCCCCACATCAAGCACAAATAGAATCCTTCCCCGCAAGGCAGCTGCCCTGTCCCCTTTAGAGCTGCTGCTCGCTTTTCAATTCGGTCTTAAGATGCGATGGATACAAATTGCAAAGGTTTGGTCAGCGTCTGAGTGAAAGAGCATTTTACAGCCGGGGAAATGAGGGAGGGAGAAGGGGAGGTGGGGAGGTGGCAGGAGGCAGAGGGAAAAAAGCTGAAATAGAAAAATTGCTGAAAGGCCTCCTGCAGCCTGTCAGGAGTATTAACTTCGGATGATGTAGGAGAAAAGACTAAGTGGTTTTTGTGTCAGCCACACTGAATCAAACGCTTCAAATGTATGCGTGTACATGTGCGTGGCGGCGCGGGGCCCACCTCAGGAATGGGAAACAGCCTCTTAGTTTTAAGGGTTTTTTATGTTTTGCAAATATAAGAAATGCTACGCATAAATTAGATTAGAAAGAGGGAGAACCATGGGGTGGGGGCTGCCTGGGCTTTGGCTGAGGGATGGGAAGGGCTGGGAGGCCAGGCCTGGCTCCTTGGGAAGGAAAGTGGAGATGGGAACAGGGGGTGGTCCCAGAGGACACTGCAGGGACTTCATGAGGCTGGGAACAGTGTGTGCTGAGCCCTTGCATGAGGGAGCGCTCCAGGGCCACTGGGGGACATGGGCGTGCACTGTGACAACTGACCAAAAGGAGGAAAAGCCTGTCTCTGCCTCACCCGAGTCCCAGATGCTTCCCTTCCACCCCCCACCCCCACCCCCAGAAAGGTGGCAGCAGAGAGAAAAGGTGTTCCAGTCCCAGGGGCACTTTCACCATTATCAGCTGACCTCAGACATCACGTATGTATGTGTTTATTTATTTAATATGTGTTTATTGATTTCAGATAGAAAAAGGGAGAGGGATAGAGAGACAGAAACATCAATGAGGAGAGAGAAATGGGCTACCTCCTGCATGGCCCCTATTGGGGGGTTGAGCCCACAACCCGAGCATCTGCTCTGACCGGGAATGGAGCCATGACCTCCTGGCTCATAGGTCCACGCTCAACCACTGAGCCACTGAGCCACACTTGCCAGGAGAGCCATCACTCCTGTATTGAGTGCTTGCTTCATGGCAGGCATTTTTAAAGTAATTTATTTTTTAAACATCGAATGAACACATGTAATACATACTATGGACCAGGCATCGTCTTAGTGCTTTATAGATATTAATCCATTTAATTAAGTAATTGCCTTGTGGGTCTCATGTCACAAAAAAAGGGAACTTAAGACCAGAAAGGTTGATTTGCCCAAGAACACACCCCAGGTGACAGCAAAGAGTCATGTCCTGGTATAAGTGCCCCTCCGGGAGTACAGGGAAACGGTTACTTGCTTCCAACCAATAAAATATGGTAAAGAGATGGGATGCAACACCATGAGGATGTTGTGTTTTCTAAGACTCCGTCTTAGGCTACGGCCCACGGGCCACATGTAAATACAAATATTGTATTTGTTCCCTTTTTTTGTTGTTTTTTTTTTTTTTACTTTAAAATAAGATATGTGCAGTGTGCATAGGAATTTGTTCATAGTTTTTTTTTAAACTATAGTCTGGCCCTCCAACGGTCTGAGGGACAGTGAACTGGCCCCCTGTTTAAAAAGTTTGAGGACCCCTGGTCTTAGGAGTCCGGAGAAAGAGAGAGAGATGCTCTCCTGCATGACCCTGCCGTGTGGGAGGGCCACAGGGCAGGGTGCTGTGGGGCCTCTAGGAGCGGAGGCCCTCAGTCCCACAGCCACAAGGAACTGAATTCTGCCAACACCCAGCGAGCCTGGAAGAGGAACCACAGCCTCTGATGAGATCGAAGCCCCGGCGACACCCAGGAAGGCTTGAGCAGAGGACCCAGCTAAGTGACGCAGGGTTTCTGACCCATGGACACTGTGAGCTAATACATGTGTGTTGTTCTAACTCCTTAGTTATGCGGCAATGGGTTCTGTGGCTTTAACAACCTAATGGGATGCTTGAATTGACCTTTGAACCTGTGCTTTAGCTGTGTCTGTACTATCGCTTACATAGCTATGATTTCTCACAATTCTCACAGTAACTCTGGAAACCGAGTTCTATTTCCATCTCTGGCTGAGGAAACTGGGTTCAGGAAGGTTAGTGGACCAAAGCCCTACCACTGCTAAGGGGCTCAGCCGGAATTCCGACATCTGTGGTCTCGCTCCCACAAAGTGCATTCACTGCCCTGGGCTGTGTATCTTCCTCCATCAGATTCACAGCTGGAACGGCTCAGCTCTGAAGTCCTGCCAACTCTCCTCTTCTGTGGTTGGTAACTTCCTCCCCAACTCCTCCCTTGCTTTTCTTTCAACCTTTTCAACCTCCTCTTTCTTCTCTCCTTTCTCTGCCCTTCTCCCTCCTACGGTCTCCCTGAGGTCCCAACTCACCGCTTTCATTCTGACCCTCATTACGCGCCTAACAATGGCCAGGTGAGGTGATGGACACGAAAGGTACAAGGCCTTTCCTTACATCCCACATGTATTTCCCTGCTTCTTTCCTTATTCTGTAACTCTCACTGGGACTTGCCAGCCATGTGGCTGTTACATGTCCTGGGAATGATGTGGGAGGATGACTGGCTTCAGTGTGGTCCGGGAGCAGGCGGGACACCTGGCTGAAGAGCCAGTGTCATCCCCTTGGCTGGATTGCCTCTCAGAGATGTCCCACCAGCCTTCATCCCAGGTAGCCCCCCTCACATGGCAGCCCCCCCCCACTCCCACAGGAAGGGGGCAGGCCCCACCACCCCTCCCCCTGCAGTTCCTCTCCACAATGACCCTCTCTCCCCAGCATATGACATCGCCTTAGCTACCTGCCTCCTAGGGGCTGATGGTTTAGGGCTGATGGCCTGGGGGAGAGCCAAGGAAGGGCTGCCCTGCCACTGACTCCCTCCATCTGGCCTCTCGGACAGAAGCTGGGAAGACAGGCCGTGAAGAAACAGTTTCTGGCACCTGCACCAGAGTGTGGGTAAACCATGCCAGGATTGCTTGTCCCCTGGCCAGGGGATGGGTGGCACAGCGCCCGGCAGCTTTCGAGTGCCCTTGTTATGATACAAAACAATGAAACCACTTTCAGCCCTGGATTCTTCGCCGTTTGCCTTCTGCATTCCCAGCCTGGACCTGCAAGAGAACATTTCAACCCATCCTCAAGGCCTGTGCTTGTACACACACAAACGTGCACCCATACACATATGTATACACACATACACATGCACACATATGCATACACATACACGTGTGCGCACACACACACACACACACACACACACACACAGCCTCACAGCCTCATTTGGCCCAGGAGCCAAACACGTTGTTCCCTTGCTAATATATCTGTGCAAACTCGAGACACTTCCAGCTCCAATCTGGGGATCGGCCTTTGCACCGGAAGCTTAAGCATCCTTAATTGATATGCTTTCCTGTGCCCTGAGGAACGTACAGGGTAAAAATACCTCAACACAACGTTCTTACAGGGATCAGTAACAATAGCACACGTGACTGTGTTTTCCGGGGTAGAAAGGGCTAAACAGATGAACTGCAGCCAAGAGTCCTGGCAGAGCCCGGTTCCTTTGCTCTGTGTGTGAGAAGTGAGATGAGGGCCCAGGAGCTGCCACTTGCAGACTTGTTCTGTATCAGGACTTTTTAAAAAATATATATTTTTATTTATTTTTAGAGAGAGAGGAAGGGGGAGGGATAGAAACATCAATGAGAGCGGAACATCATCCATCCACTGCCCCCTGCTGGGGATTGAGCCCCCAACCCTGGCCTGTGTCCTGACTGGGAACAAACCAGAGACCTCTTGGTTCCTGCGCCAACGCTCAACGGCTGAGCAACACCAGCCGGGCATGACTTTTTAGACAATATTGGAATATTTATTCTTCTTTTAGATACCTGGGCGTTTGCTTGCATCTTTGATTGTCACTGTGGCTTGGCTGGGTGACCAGATGAGAGGAGGCAGCCATGATGAGGAGACCAGTGGGACAGGTGGCATTTTCCTCCTGCCCAGCGATGGATTTCCAGCAAGGGAGAGGGGACAGTTAGATCCAAAAGCTGGAGAAACTGGACTGTCTATATGTATCCAGGTCATTCTGCTTAGGCACCTGGGGTTCAGGTCTGGGCATCCCTCCCCCACCCACCCCCCTGGGTCCCTCTGACCACGTGCAGTTTCAGCACCCCTAAGGCTGAGGCAGAGCAGGCATCTCCTGCAGCAGCAAAGGGGGTGGGGGCACTGCCCCAGGAGGCCTAAAACTTGACCCTGTGCACAGGCGTAGCGCCGAAGGGATGCTCAGGTGTGATAGGAAAGACTTTCAAGGGGCACCAAGATGGGGTGGACCCTACAATCAGGGTCCAAGCACCATGGCCACCTGGGAATTATTGCTGCCAGGACCTGCTTGCTTATGCCCACAGGTGGTCAAGCCCAGACATTTAGTTATAGATTCTTTTTAAATCCATAGTGATCATCCCAAAGGAAGAGAGGCTACCTTTCCGGTCTGAAGATTTGGGTCTGCTCCCTCCCTGATAACCTCATGAGGTCCTGGCCTATTATAACCTTGGTTTCTTATGCTAAAGGAGGCCAAACCCAGACTCATAACTGACGGAATCCATCTTCAAATACGGATGAAGTATCACTGGTGTTCCCAAAACTGTCCACTCTGCAGGAAGCACGGGAGGTCATCATTCCTGACATGGAGGACATGTGGTACAAATTAGAGGATGCCCCTATGGGCCAGAAAAATAACAAAATGGTGATCCCAATTATAAAAAGAATACCCTTCTTTCGCATTCACCAATTAGAAAAAGAGCTCATGGTTGGGGATTTCAGCCCCTACTTTGCACGCCATAGGTGAAAATTCTATTCCTTCCATAGGGCGCTCATCATCAAATTAGAGGAACAGGACAGACACAAGCGAGCACTGGTTCCCCACTGCTTTAAAGGCTTGTATGTGATGAGGGGCAGGGTCACCCTGTGAATCTTCCTGGGGGAGGCTGGAGGTCGAGGAGACCCTGGAAGATTGGAAAGGACAGAACTGCGTGTCTTGCCTGACATTCTTCCTTTTCATCAGAGAGAAAACACCTCCACTCAAAATGTCAGAGATGCTAAATTGGTTCAAATCTATGATTCATAGAGCCCAGAACTCTGTCTTCCATAGATAGCTATTTAGAAGGTGTGTGAAATATCAAGAAAATTGAAATCCATGAAACCGACATCTGCAGATTAGGGTTCTAACTTGAACTCCCCCTAGGAATGGCTTCACAATGCCATCTGACAATACTGATGTGATAATAATCGGAATCACTGTCATTTGTGGAGTACTTGCTATCTGCTTGGGGCTATACTGGGTGCTTTGTGTGTAGTATTTCATTTAGTGCCCAAGACACTCTTATAGGGATATGTTAGCTTTTCAACATTATAAATGAAGAAACAGACTCAGCGTAAATAATGACAAGAAAAAGAATCCTTATGTTGTGCTTACTGTTCCAACCACCTTCCTCAACACTTCATACCAATTAAGTACTTAACCCTCATAGTAACTGTATGAGGTAGTTGTACTATGCTCCCCCCTTTTTATTGAGGAGGAAAATGAAACCCAGAGAGATTAAAATCACTTGCCTAACATTAAAAAAATGCTCAAGGTCCAGAGGCTGGCAAGTGAGAACCGGAATTCAAGCCCAGGTGGGCGTCTGAAGCCTGATTCCTCATGCCCTCCTGTGAGGCAGCGAGGCTCCCAGTGTTCCAGGGAAGGAGCCCTAATAGCAGAGGCGTGAACACACCCCCTGGGGGATCTGGGAGTATTGCCTGAGGCAGCTAGCTGTCAATGTGAAGTTTCTTTGGAGCCATCTGTGTTATTTCAAATTTTTTTGTGTGTGCATTCTACTCTATTTTTAACATAAAAATATAGTATTTTTAACATAAGAAGTAATGTTTTGATTTTTGCTGTTATTCTCAAAACTTTGAGGGGAAAAAAGATGCTCCCGGAAGCCATGCTATGCTTACCTTGAGGTTTTGCTTTCCTCCTGGTCCTCATCTTGGTGCTCCTGGGTTTACATGCATCACATTTGAAGAAAAATGGCTGAAATGGAATGAAGGTAGGTTTTGAAACCAGCCAGATCAAAGCTCAGATCCTGGCTCCATTTTGCCACCACGCCCTGTGGCCTTGGGCAAGTCACTGCATTGCTCTGAGCGAAGGTCTTCTTCATCTGTAAGTCAGAGGTAAAGTCTATGTGTGTAAGAGTGGCATTACACGGAGTGAGGCGAGGCACCTGGCACTCGGTGGGAGCCCAGTAAGTGGCACACTGTCTACTGATGACTTGTCACGGCCTTGTCACCTTGCAATTACAGAGAGTCCCTCTGTGTTGAGCAGGTCATCTCTACACCTTCCTCTGCCTGTGTTTGTTCTTGGTGGTGGTAGGGGTGCTGCTTATTTCCTGAAGGGGCGTGCTTTATATTTCCCACAAGGCTGCCACATCCCTGGGGCTTAGGAGGGAACCACAGCTCGCTGTCGCTCTCACTCACATGTGGATCATCCTTGGCTGAGAAAAGATATTTCCTGTTGGCTGGTGGCTCTGCTCAGAAGAAAGACCAGTTTAAAATGTATGGATCATGTTCATATAATGTTCATACTATATTCAAACCTCCCTTTTAAATACTTTCTAAGACCCTGTAAGTCTCTAACCACAGCTTAAGCAGAAAGGAGAATCAATCGTCCAATGGGGTCAAAAAGAGCTCTTGTCCTTCCAACAACTTTATGTTTGAGGAAAAGTCAGTGAATTTTACTGGCCTTAGTCTCCTCATTTGTAAAATAAGGCTAAAATGTCAAGATGTGATCATTAAAATGCTTTAGCACACCGATTATGAGGGCTATTATAAAAAAACAAACAAGACAATGCGTTGGCAAGGATGTGGAGAAATTAGAACCCTTGTGCTCTGTTGGTGGGATTGTAAAATGGTGCAGCTGCTGGGGGAACAGTAAGGCTCGTTCCTTGAAAAGTTCAACATAGAATTACCAGATGATTCAGGAATCCCACATCTAACTGCACACCCAAAAGCACTGAAAGTAGCAATTTGAACCAATGTCTACACATCACTGTTCATAGCAGCATTAATGATCACAAGCCATCATAAACAGGCGAACGTATAAACAAAAGGTGATATGTACATGGAATGGAATATTATTCAGCCTTCACAAATGAAATTCTGATGTATGCTACAACATCGATTACCCTTGCAAACATGCTAAATGAAACCAGACACCAAAGAATAACTATTGTATGATACCATTTATTTAGGTACCTAGAATAGCCAAATTGATAGAAACAGAATGTAGAGTATCACTTGCCAGGAGTTGGTTAGAGGGATGGGGTGGGGAATGGGTGTCAGTGTAAGTAGATACACAGAGTTTCAGTTTGGAAAGATAAAATTCTGAATAGCGGTGATGGTTACACAACAATGTGAATGTACTTAGTGCCATGGAATTGTACACTTAAACAGAGCTAATGGCGTGACTGCACTATGTTTCTGCTGGCTGAACCAGCCCTTATAAAGGAGCTCCTGGAGTCCTAGTTCAACCAATAGGACTGAGGCTTCCCCATTCTATCAGAGCTGCACAGACCTAACCAATCAGAGTGGCTCTATTCTGACCAATGAGGGAGCAGGGGTGGGAACTTCCGTTTACATAAGCCAGCTCCTGTCCTTCTAGGAGAATGCGCTTTCCACCCAACACTGGAAACTGAGTTCTTCGTTTCCCCTGCTGGACACCAAACTCAAAGGTGTCTCGCAGGAGCAGGGCAGACCATGGCAGAGCAGAGCTGCCTAGCTGAAGAGGGGCCTGACCCTGGGCTGCCTGGTCCTGGGGTAGCCTCACAGCCATGCTGTATTACCATTGAGCTGTTGGTACGAAATAGTTTCCTTCTTCACCACACCCCAAATTGGAGATTCCCATTGGTGTTTGAATTGGCATCCATCATTGGTTGACAATGTTATGCATATTTTAGCACAACAGAAGCAATTTAAAACAATAATGCTTTAAAACTAAAACGAATATTTTGTATTTTCTTCCCTTTCTGTTCTTCACCAGAAGATTGGAAGTTGAATCCCCTTTTGCTTTTGAAGAAGCAGAATAAACAGCTTTAAGCTCAGTGGGACCCTGGGCTTTCATAGGTCATCAGGGGAGTGGGAGTAAGTTCCTGAAAACCCAAACTGAGGCCTGCTGGGTAATGATGGTACCCTGGAAACTGACCTTGGAAGCTGGCCCTCGGCCCGCTCCTGGTCATGCAATGCCATTGTGTCTAGTTACTTTCCCCTGATGAGCAGTCAGGTGGGAACAGTTTCTAGAAGCATTTGCAAGGCAAGCGGGGGATAACAGCTCTGATGGGCGCAAAGGAAGCTTCTTCTGGCTCTGGTGAACTCTTCACAGGATCCAGGAGTGTCAACATCAGTCATAGCCCACAGTTTTAATATGTAGACTTTCAGGTATTCTCACCTCCATCTTTTAGTTCCTTTATTCAATCACTATCACCACTGAGATGGTCCTGCAAAAGTCCGCTGAGGACAAATGAGAAGGAGAAAGGGTTTTGTAGAGGAGGTGACAGAAATGGGGTTGGTGAGGACAGACTGATGTGTGGAGAGAAGTGTGGGGAGCGGACCTTCCTTCTGGACTTCACAGGCTTCAGAGTAGGGCATATGGAATGACACTATGTTTTAAGGGCTGTGGTCATCACTAGGCAGTGGAGAGAGTCTATGGGATTGCCCTGCCCTGAGTCCCCAACAAAACCCAGAGGCAGCAAGGTCCTGCGAGGGTCCCATGAGCCACCTGGAGACCATAAGCCAGACTGCTGCAGAGACTGGCTGTCCTTTCCCTCGGGGAACTGGACGGCCTCCTTTAGCAGCCTGAACCTCCTCAGATGGCCCCTCAGGGGAGTGACTGTGGCCTGAGCTTGGCCTGAGCCAGCTCATTCCCCTAATGAATGACCCCGTATAGACACCTTCCCCTGCCTCAGGAGGCTGCAGGCCATGCTAACAGCCCAAGCCAAAGGTCAGTGGGAGCATGGACTTCCAGATGAGTGAGGTGGTGCCTGAATCAAACCTGCTG
Source organism: Myotis lucifugus (assembly GCF_000147115.1). NCBI lineage: Eukaryota > Metazoa > Chordata > Mammalia > Chiroptera > Vespertilionidae > Myotis > Myotis lucifugus. The sequence goes on along the minus strand of NW_005871832.1, from coordinate 189,713 downwards.
GAGATCTTTTGAGAGAGAAAGCATCGAAAGATGACTGTGGAATAATGATAATGATAACAATGGCAACCACAATAACAAAAGCTCGCTCACAGTTGTTGAAAGAATTAAATAAAAGCCTATAGGAGATCTTGGCCCATAATAGTTATTCAATACATGCTAATTCATGCTCCCTTCTTTTCCTCTGTGAGGGAGCACACTAGATCAAAACATTTTCCTCTTTCTAGTTACCCAGGTCCCTTCTTCTTTCCCTCCTCCCTTTCTCCTATGTCTGGGATCCTCTTCTCCCTTCTCTCCAGCCCCCGCATGAAAAGTCTGCAGAGGCAATTGTACTTGTCAGTTGCTCCCTCCTCAAACCCCACGTGCTATAGGCAGAGCCACAGGCTCCTGGCCAGCCTCTCCCATTCAAGCAGCTCCACTCCTGTTCATAAAACCAAGAGAGTAGAGTTCATTATCCCATTCATCTTCACCAGTTTTTTCTTTGTTATTGGAAAGATATTTCTGTGCGGCACAAGAAAGAGCTCAAGGAATAAAAATCCCAACCCTCAGAAACATGCTCTCCCGCATTTCCATTCGGATTGATTGCCTACCACTGCCTGTGAGCTTTTGAACATCAAATTTCAAAACGGCAACATGAAAGAGTGAACATGAAATGAGCAGCTCGATTGTGCCCTCCATGCTGGGGGACATGTGCTCTTGAAGTGCAGGAGACAAAGGGGGGTTTTGTCTTTCCCGCCTACATTATCTTGGCTTTTGACACCAGCCTTTCTGGGGCCCCTGACAACAAGGCGGGATTTAGAAAGTGGTTGCTAGGAGCTGGGCATTGTGCTAGGCACCCATGGGTTTCCAGGAAGTAAAGGACTTGTTGCTTAAGCAGACAGTGAGCTCTCTAAGATCCAAGAACAATATACTTAGGGACCAAAACCAAGTAAAGCCCTGGCCAGTGTGGCTCAGTTGGTTGGGCGTCATCCTGGTGCACAGAAGGGTTGCCACTTGGATTCCCAGTCCCAGCACATGCCTGGGTTGCAGGATCAATCCCCAGGAGTGCAGGAGGCAGCAGTTCAATGTTTCCTTCTCACATTTATCTTTCTCTCCCTCTCTCTTCCTCTCTCTCTAAAAAGTTCAATAAAAATAATCTTTAAAAAAACATATTTAAAATAAAAAAATTTAAATGCAAAAAATTATATCTAAATCTTAATGGAATAGAGATTATGATGGTCACCAGAGTGTGACTTTGGGTGACAGTCAAGGACTGTAGAATAAGAGGTAAGAGGGCTTAGAGGCAAGAAAATGTACCTAAAATTTAGCATGGATAAACCTGAATTCAGTCCCTGCCATGGAAACTTTCTCCTTATTATGTAACAACCACTGATTCTAACGGGAAATGGCTATATATTTAGCCACTTAGCAGGAGACCCAATTTCTCCTCTCACCTCAGCCCAAGCCTCTAGTTACCTGTCCTATTGATTCTCTGTCTTAAACATCTCTAAAAGTGGATCACTCTGTCTAATTCCCCAGCCCCAGCTCTGTCCAGGCTTTTATTACTTTAACCCAAATAACTGAAAAAAAAATCTCCTAATGAATCTCTTGGTCCCGCCTTACCCACCTCATATTTCTTATTAAAGATTCCTGTTTTCTCTAAGTTAATAGCCAAACTTTTAAAGTGACTTTCAAGGGCCTTCATGATCTTGTTTTTAAAAAATTATTTATATATGAGAGAGAGAGAGAGAGAGAGAGAGAGAGAGAGAGAGAGAGAGAGAGATTGACTTGTTGCTCCACGTATTTATTAATAAATACGAATGTGTCCACATAAAAGAGTAGTGGTCATGTTTTGGGAGAAAGAGATGTTTGAAACAGGTGGACTTCCCCCAGTGGTACTGGCTATATACCACTTACTTCCTCACTGGTGCCCTGGAAAAATAGATCATCGCCTCTCCCTCTCTAGGACACCTTTGTCCAGCTCTGGATGATGTGTATCTGCCTGCCAACCTTCCAGACAGAAATTCACATACAGATTCCCTGCTGTGGTCCTTTCTGTATTTTTTTTCAGGTCATTGTAATTGTTTTTCCTATTAACTGCTGTTACATCCCCCCGCCCCCTCCTTGAAAGATTTGATAATTCTGAGAGTGCCCGCTGTGGCCTGCTGAGGGTTCCCTCACCCAAAGCCTTTTTCCATACACAGCTACCAGTCCTGAAGCCACCTTTCCTCTCCCAACTCTGGTTGTCTGGGAGGCCCTCTGCCCTTTCCCCTGCTATGTTAGCCTTGATTCTTCAGCACAGGTGTCTCCCTGAATTTCTTTCGTTGATTCAACACACATTTATGGAAGACCTCCAGTGTGTGGAGCATTTGGGATATAAAGATAAATTAGACTTGGCCTCTGCCCTTGAGGCTCTAACCATCTGGTGGGTGTGTAGACCTGGGGTCAGATATTTATAAACAAGGGTGTGGAGTGCTCTAGCACAACATGGAGAAACACTTGGAACACTTGTGAGTATAGGAGGACTGAGGTGACAGCAACTCACTCTGCCTGGGTGTCTGGAAGATATCACAAAAGAGATGACTTTTGAGCAGGATCTTCAATAGTCTGATTCCTTTCTGGTTCTGACTCCACAGCATGCGTTGGCCCTGCCAATCTATAAACATATTTCCTAACCTCTGGCTCTCCAGTAGGTTCCTCCACAAGGCAATTCTGTCCCTTTCTGTTAATTTCAGAGACTTCATACATCTTAGTTCTTTTTCTACTTCATTTCTCCCTGTGACACATCACTCTTCTCTAGAGACATTCAGCCTGACATTGGAGAGCTTATGAGTTTTCTCCTGGGTGTTCACTCACCAGTTGGGTATGTGGCCATCTCCTCTACACTTCATTTGCCTTCATTATCTACTCTCTGAGGAGGTGAGCAACAAAGTAGACATGGAGTGTGTTTTGCCATTTGCAGATGAACCACATAAAGTTCCAAATGTCAATCACTCTCCCAGTCTTCTGGATCACTAAGAAATTCATGACTCTGACCCTTGCACTCCTGGATGGACATCCTGCTCCTGATGAACTTGAAGACTAGAGATGACCCCTTTCCTTTACTTGTCCCTACCAAGTGGGCTCTGGAAATTAGGGGGGAATGAGGTCATTTCTTCAGTCTACTCCTGAATGATAATTTTTAATGATGGAAGATGTAACATCTGGTGTGAGAAACAACTAGGTTAGGCTTCTGCTTTCACGAGACTTCTGTGGGAGGCATTTTTGGTGAACGGATTCTCCAGGGTATTAACGGCCCTTTTGAGACCTTACCCAAAAGGACATAAGTCAACATGCCACAGCCTCCTGTCCCAGCCCTGGGGAAGGAGAGTCCTGGAAGGAGAGAGTTGACACAGTGAATCTTGGTCACATAAAATCAAAATCGGTCTGGGAATTGAAATAGGACCCACCAAATGGGGCCCAACTAGAATTGATATAATTGAGTGTGAGGTTCTAGGAGCTCCTTGGAGCTTGCTGAGAAGTCTGTAAGTCCCAACTCACCTTTCCTCTACTCTTTTCAGAGTATCCAGATGTCCCAGGAGTCAGGCAAAGGTTTAGGTCCTTTCTGTAGAGGATGCTGAAGGCTGGCTCCCTGTTCCTCTGGCAGAATGTCCCCTGGTCAGCTATGGCAGGCTGGTGACCTGCAGACCACAGCTCCATACAGATCAGTGTATACATGAAGGTGATATATTTTATTCCTCTACTTGTTACAAGTCAGGGAGCTTGGGAGTAAGATAAGGCCATGTTCATGGAAGGAGAAAGTAAGTGCTATAATTCTGGGAAGATCCATGCACCCTGAGGCATGGGTTCCTCTGCAGGCCCAGGCCAATGGGGACATTGGATCCTTGAAGAGGAAAGCCCAGAGCTGTACCCTGCTGAGGAATGAATATAAAAAATGAGTCAAGAGAAGAACTTTTAACAACAAAGGAAATCCTGTGTCTGGTGGCAGAAACACAGGTCTGAAAGTGAGGAGATATGTAACCCAGCCTGGTCTGACCTCTAAGGGGCCATGGCCTTGATTGAGTTTCTTGGTGTCTCTAAGCCCTGTTTCTCTTTCAGTTGGGACAGAGAGAGCCAGCCCATCCAATTCACAGGTAGATAAAACCAGCTGCTCCAGACGTCCCAGCTCTTCCTGGGGATCTGATAACAGACTTCTCAGCCACTGGGCAGAGGGCCCAAAGCAGTGCTGTTCAATAGAAGTGTGTCAGCTACAAATGCAAGCTACAACTTAAACAGTAAAAAATATAAATAAAAAAGGTGAGGTGTATTTTAATAACGTATTTTGTTCAATACAATATATCCAGAATACCAGTTCAATATGCAATAGATATAGAAATGTATTGATGAGATAGTCCACATCTTTTTTTTTTCACACTTGGACTTTGAAATCTGGTGTGTCTTTCACACACAGGAAATCTCAACATGGACATTTTGGGAACTCTAGGGCCACGTGTGGCTACTGTGCTGGATGACAGGCCTGGGGGTGGAGGTCGGGGTTCAAGGCTGGATAGTAGCCTGCTTAGTTGGGCCAAATGGCCAACCCTTATAGTTCCTCTCCCACTTCAGTTGAAGCAGGCTTCCTGGAGGGTGATGCTTTCACTGAGTTTGAAGTCAGTAGGCAGGGATCAGAGATGGATGGAGAGAATCCAGGAGGACCACAGGAGGAGGGAGGATGACAAGGAGAAGGGCAGAGAGGTGGTAGAGAGCGCGGGGAAGCCCTCACCGCGTCCACAGCCTCAGGTCCATGTGAACCCCGCTCAGGGCTCACACAACCATTTGCACTTGTCAGTGTTATGCGTGTTTTCTTGTTCTCACCCTAACCAAATGCATCCGACCCACTCAGCCCTGTTTCTGGTTCAGCCCTTGATTGTAGAGCAGAGTGGGCTCACGGTGAGCCCTCTGCTTCCCTATGCATGCCTCATTCTCTCCCTTCATAGAATAAAGTTAATCATCTTCATTGCTGGCCAACCTGCCTCCAAGGAAGACTGCAGAAATGCGTGGGAGTTAACATGTGTGAAAAGCGCTTGGAGCATCAGAGAACAAGGAGCTTCCATACACAGCGTTTAATTATTCATTTGGTTTTTCAAATCCAGACACTACCTTGAAAAGGTCTCTGGCATTAGGGCTCCCACAGGCCCCGGGCACTGACCTTAAGACCAACGTGCCTTGCTCTCATGACACGTGTATGTGCTCCATCAGGGGGACGTCTGCGGTGTAAACAGGACAGCCCTGTGTCTGAGGGAGGCACCGCACTGATTCTGTCTCCAGCGTCTGTCTGTTGGGTGTTCGGTTTGCTGTAATATCCAAGCTCTTTCCTCCATTATAACAGAAACAGTGTGTGACCTTTAAGATCTCAGCCTCCAGGGAGAATAGTACCTGTTTCCTTGAAAACCTGAGCCACTGCCTCCTTTATAAATAGCATTTCAGAGAGTTGACACGGTTTGTTCATAATAACTATATTTCTCACCCAAAAGCTTAATTGAATTTTTGTTTAGTAACTTGTCTTTTCACCTGACGATGCCACCAGCTTCTGGGAAAAGGCCAGCAAGACTGTGATGGAAGCAGAGACGTACAGGGGGTGCGAATCCATTATGGGAAGAGGGCGGCAGGGTCCTGGGGAGTGGGCAAATGCATCCGTCTTTTTTATTTCCGGAAAACTGGTGTGAACCTCCTTTGACATGCCCTCTTTTACCCACACAAATACTTTATCCTCCTTCATTAGTTTCTTTACTGGGAGAAATGGCCCTTTTGGGTACAACTGAAGAAGTACAGGTGCCCAGTCTTAGGAAGCAGGATCCCTGGTCCCTTCTGGGAGGTTACCAGCTTCAGGAGATGTCGACTCTCTGATTGAGAGACTGGCAGAGGCTCAGCTACCTGAGGGCCGATGCTCTCCTGATGCCTGACATTGAAATTGTCACCTATGAGACGTGGTTGAGACACGGATGGGCCTCCGTGACCATCTGTGTGAGCACACGAGCAGGCAGCCACGCTGCACCTCCTCTCAGGAGTCCCAACTCACAAGGCACATTTGTGTCAGTTCATCACCACTGCAGTCCTACGTGCTGAATTCTCTCAGCCCCATTTCACAGATAAGGACACAGGAGTTACAAAGGTTTAGGGAAATGGCCCAAGTCCCCTGGTTACCTAGCGGTTTCCCTGGAATGGCAGACCCTCTCTAAAAACCTAAAGGAGCCCTAACTGGTTTGGCTCAGTGGATAGAGCATCAGCCTGCAGACTGAAAGGTCCCAGGTTCGATTCCGTTCAAGGGCATGTGCCTTGGTTGCGGGCACATCCCCAGTAGGAGGGGTGCAGGAGACAGCTGATCGATGTTTCTCTCTCATCGATGTTTCTCTCTATCCCTCTCCCTTCCTCTCTGTAAAAAATCAATAAAATATATTTAAAAAACAAAATAAAAGCCTAAAGGAGCTATTTGGAGATTGATCCAAGGAAAGCTACTGCCGAGGTGGGAAGTGGGCACAGGGAATCGTGTGCACAACACCCAGATCTGGAATCCAGGTCTTTCCATGAAGAAGCCAGTGTGCTCTGCATTCTTATACGCATCTGTGGGTTCTCACACATGCTCAGACATACACACAGAGGCACACACACAGTTTACTCACGCATGTACTTGTAGTTTTGGTATCTCAGTGCTGTTGTCAGGATGCCCACACACAGAGATATGAGTGGGATCTAGTTCTAGGAAACAGACCAAGGTGGTTCCTGAGCATCTCAGGCTGGGCTTTGGTGTCTTCCCTCCGGTGTATCCGGTGTATCTAGATCTCGGGGTGGCCTAGCGAAGCCCCTTTCAGTTGATAAAGATTCAGGCTGTAAGTGGATGTGGTCTGAGCTTGGCAGCTAGTAAGCACATGAGCTGGGCAGGCTTGGTCTCTGCCTGGGAAACCCCACTAGAAGAAAGGCCACCTCTTGCACACCTGTGGGAGGTAGCTTTTGGATTAGTGAGAAAGTGTTAACTTTACACATTAGCAAGTGGACATAGAAGGTAATGACACTAGGGAGGACCATGTGGAGAGGTGTGTGAGGGTTAGTAGAGACCTGCTGAATGACTGGAAGGCCGACCTTGGACAGGGCCCAGGGGTGCATCCCCAGACCTCTGACTATGAAGCTAAGGCTGAAGCCACACCAGGCCCTGAGGGTCTGAACTGGGTGCCGGGGCTGGGCCAGGGACCTGGGGATTCTTATGCCCTTTATGTTTGCCTTTGAGGCTGTGGAATTGAAAAAAATGCTTCCAGTATTTCTTCTGTTCATGTTTATCTCTTGTTCCTGAAAGAGAGCTTGGGGTTCCCAGGAAGCCCATTTGTTGGACTTCCGCTAAAGAGCTGAGAAATGGCCTCGGCGCTCCAGTCCCCCGAGAGCAACCTGGTTAGCGGAACGGCGAGCCTGGGAGCAGAAGTAAGTTAGCCCCGACAGCCAGTTCCATCATTCATCTTCCAGATCCTGGAAGGCATCCCCAAAGCAGAGAGCAACATCATTCCTTTCTGAAGCTGCTGGAAAAGGAAGCTGGACAGGCCAGGGGAGTTTCTCCAGACACAGAAGTCAGTACACGGAAGGCAGAGAAACTCCAAAGCCACCAGACAAGGATGCCCAGCCCTTTGCACTGCCAGCTCCAGGAAACCTGACCTCCCTGCACGACAGTGACCCGGGGACCCCGTGCCCTGAAACACATTGCCTCCTTCCTGTCAGAGCCGGTGCTGGGCATTGGGACCCAAGAGGAAAACTATGCAAATGAGATCCTCCCATAGACCCAGAGGACAGGGACCCTCACGTCACACACCCACTCCCTTTCACATCGCATTTAGCCGGCATGCGATTCATTGTCCTCAGGACAGAACTGCCTCATCTTTTCAGTATATTCTGAACCAAGGCAGAAACAGTAGCAAGATTTAAACCCTAGCCCCTAATCCATCCTCCTGCAGGTGTTTCTAAGTGAGGAAAGGTGCACAGGAGGGCTTGTGTAACAGAGATAACAGTTATATGTGCCCCATAAATATGAACTGTGGAAAGGCTGCTGACAGGTACAGACAAGTTTGAGAAACATCCTAGTTAGACACACTTTGGCCCAGCTGTCATCTATTTCCTCTATTTTTCCTCCCTGGTTCCTGTTACCAGCACAGGGAAGGCGGGATGGAGAGAGAGGCGTGTCACTCCTACCTGTCACCAGAGGGCTGTCCCCAGGCTGCTGCCCCAGGTGTCCAGGCGGCTGGCAGCAGGAGGGCCCCCCTTTCCATCGCCCCACTGCCCCTCAGCAGCATCACACATGGTCCTTCTTGACACTGACCTCCGGACCCCGGAGCCACACTGCTGGGTTTTACTCCCAGGCAGCGCCACTTCCCACCTTTGTGGCCTTGGACAAACTACGTAAGTTCTCTGTGTTTCAGCCGCCTCACTGTGAACTGGAGCCAGAACCTTCTCGGCAGGACAGTTGTGGAGTGCGGGCACACAGTGCGGGCTGTTTATGTAATAAGTGAATACGTGCTGCTCTGGCTCAGTGCATCTTGCCCAACGGGACCCTGGCCACAGCTCCCACCTCCAGACACTTGCTCCCATTTCCCAGGTAGACTTTCCTTGGGTCTTCACGCTTTGAAAGGCACGGGCCGGGTTCTCTGGGGCTCCAGTAATTAACATGTCATGAATTCCTTGGCCAGCTCCTTTGCTCAGGTTTAAAGCCCCTGGTTCCCTCTCGTCGCTCTCTTCCACCTGGCCTTCCCCTGCTGACCAGAGCTCACCTCGATGCCTTCCTCTCTGCTTTGGAGTCTGGGGCTCTCTCCTCTGCCCTTTGCGCCCAAGTGATTCTTGGCAAATTGCTTACTGAGACCTCCTGTGCCCATGTACACAATGATTTTTCTTCATTGCCCTGGATTTTGCTCTTTGTCCTGACCTGGATGTGTGCTCTGCCTGCACAAGAAGGTCCCGGCACTTAAGACCCATTGGGTTGCTGGTTCATGGTCTTCCTGGTCACATCATCTTAGCCTTTGTCCCCACCCCACCCCCAGGCGGTCTCACCCCACCCCCAGGCGGTCTCACCCCACCCCACAGCATGCTAGCCAAGCACAAAATCATCAAAGATGCACACAGATGAGGTTATGATGGGAGCACTTGGTAGTATCTGGTAAAAGACTTGTTTGAAAGGCATCATTTTCCCTGTGAGGATCGTCGGAGAAGGCTGGGCACCAGAGGTTTGACTGCTCTCTGCCTCCTCTTAATAAAATGTCCCATTAATTAAGCAGAGCAGCATGGGCTGCAGCCCTGGCCACATTATTCATCTTTTCATTTTGTAGCTACGTGGTGGTGTCTTCAGTGCAGGAGCCCTGGAATTATGCACTGGGCCCAAATATTTCAAGACCCAACAGGAACAAATATGCAATTATATAGTTCAGTGGTGCAGGGCCATAGCAGAGCAGGGAGGGCGGGAGGGACCACTCCAGCTCTTGGAAAGTTCCTTTGGAAGGAAATGGTAGGGCCTGAAATTGAGTGCCTTCCAAGCCGGCCTGAGAGTAGTTCATCCATCCAGATCCTTCAGGACTAGAGGGGTGCGGGGAGGACTAGAGGGGTGCGGGGAGGAAAGAGGCATCTGCTAGAGTCCTCACAGTGATCCGCTGGTAGAGAGAAGATGGTGCACCACTTAGGTTCCTGTGTGTAACTTTGGGGAAGTTCCTCACCATTTCTGCACCAGGACTTTCTCATCAGCAGCAAATAAAGACACTTGCATCAAAGCTTTTTCAGAGGATCAGCTGAGATAAGCCAAATAAAAAGGTGATTTTCTATTGTGATCCCCACCTGACAGATGAGGAAATTATGGTCAGAGAGGTTAAGGAACTTGTCCCAGGTCACACAGTGCCAGGGTTCAGGTCCCAGCATCAAGAAGGGTTCAGGAATCTGGAAAAGGGGCTGCACTTAGATGATATAGAAATCCAGAGACTAATAAGGAGTCTGGAGACGAGATATAATTTTGAAAGGCATTGGGGGTCAGAGGACCTTCAGCTAAAGGAACTGAAGAGTGCCTCCTTGTCTAGGACCCTTGCTTTTATTAACACAATTTGTCCTAAGGCAAGGTGGAGATAATACACTTCAAAGGGTAAGGTTTCAAAGGGTACAGAGTCCATTGTCAGAATGGGGAATAGCCTACAGCTGTTCAGGTGTTTGGCCAGTAGGAGGCAATAACATGTAGATTAAGATGCCCTTTAACTGTCTGGCAGCCACAATCAGTTTCCTATTCAGGTTTGGGGAAATGCCTTTAGCCATTCCCAACAGATGACTACATCTGTGACTCAACCCTGTTGAGTCCCCAAGTTTCATCAACCTTTTGATGAAACTCTTGAAATTATGACATGCTAGAATTGGTCTACGGCAACACAGCTAATAAGTGATGGTAGTCAGGATTCCAGTCCCAAGTGTGTCTGGTCCATTATTTCTTACCCCTAAACTTTGTGGCAAGGGGATGGCAAAGTTAGTGGCACAGCCTGGTAATAATGGTGTCTGCTATGGTTAAGGAAGGGAACCATGCTGTGCCCTATTCTATTTGCAAAGAATCGAAGGGACTGGAACAGTGGTTCTCAACCTTCTGGCCCTTTAAATACAGTTCCTCATGTTGTGACCCAACCATAAAATTATTTTCGTTGCTACTTCATAACTGTAATGTTGCTACTGTTATGGATCGTAATGTAAATATCTGATATGCAGGATGGCCTTAGGCGACCCCTGTGAAAGGGTCATTCAACCACCAAAGGGGTCGCAACCCACAGGGTGAGAACTGCTGGACTGCAGGGACATCCCCAGGACACCTTGCAAAAGTTATGGCGTTCTTCCTCTCCTGTGATTGCTTCTGCATCTCATACATCATGTGAGCCCAAACACACAGCACTCAGACTAGCCTTTCCTGAGGGCTCTGAGAGAGCCAGAGAGCATGCATGCATATGCACATGTGTGAGGGACAGTGTATGTGTAAGTGTATGCAAATGTATGTGTGGGTGTGTATGAGTATGTTGCATGTGTGTGAGAGTGAACGTACGTGTGAGTGTATGCGTGTGTGAGTGTGTGTGCACTCATGTGTGTACATGTGAGTACATATGAATGTGTATGAGAGTGTGTATATGTGTGCGCATCTGAGTGTGTGTGAGTGTGTGAGAATGTGTGTGAGAGTATGTGTGTGTGTGTTGTTGAAGGGGTGTCTGATGGGTCCAGGAAGGAATCACAGAGCCAAAGGTTTCCATGGTAGCTGAGATCCCCGATGGTTCTTAAATAATTAACCAGCCAGAGCTTTTAAATACATTTCAAAACAAATACTCATTTCCCTTTAATGCGGAGCTGATTTCCCCTTTTACGCACTGCCCGAGGCTACACAGCAACTGTAATTCTCACTCTGATGAGGTGGCAGCATCTTGGGTTGTCACGGAAAACAACTCCTGTTGTCAGGGGCTAGCCCAGGACTGCACCTGTCCAGAAGCAGGGAGACAGGTGAGGGAAGGAAGTCCTGCTTCTGCCCCTCTTTTGTGGCATTGGGGTTTCTAAGGAGCCCGGCAGCTTCGCCCTGCACTTGAGTTCATGTGCTGACAGATCTCTGAGATTTGCTCCTGGTGCACAGCCTCTCGGATAACTTTGGTTCCTGGTGAGAGCTTACCCTGACCAGGCGAGTGGACACCATCTCCCCTCACTCTCCTGCCCCATCTGTCTATATCCACACCCCACCATGTGGGGGCATGTGCACTGCCCCATGTAGCTGCTACCTGACATCCATGCCCCGTCTGCCTCCCACAGCTGCTGTATGTGTGCGAGGGGAACGAAGAGAAGGGGAGTCCTAATTATTTTGAGTTTTGCCTGGTCGGGGCCCGATGATTAACTTTTTTGACCTCATTGTCATTGGGGTCAGTGGACGACTTTGGGGAGTCTCACAACCAGTGTGAGGGGCATGGCCCACTTGCCAGGATGCTGACCTCTGGGGAGGTTGACCTGGTTGTAAGGCCTCCTCTTAGGGCACATCTGGGTTGTCCTCACCATCCCCGACAGGACACTCAACCAACAGAGGTCCTGGGCCACATGTCAATGAAAATGCCACAGTCAGTGTTTGTTGAGCACTCACTCTGTCCAGAGATCCAGGCGGGTGCTTCACCTGCATTAACATGGGCACTATTCACAGTGACCCAGTGAGCAGCTCCTATGCTTAGCCCAGGCAGCAGAGGGGGAGGGCGGGCAGGGGCAGGCCCAGAGGAGCTCCTTAGCTTGCCTGAGGTCACCTTCAGCCTGTGGTGGAGGCAGGACTGAAACCTAGAACTGGTTAGCCAGTGCTTTTATCCAATGTGCTTGCCTATGTAAGCAGTGCCCAGCTTGGGGAAAAGGGGCTCCATTGAGTCCCTAAGGAAGAAGCTGATAGGATGTGGGTGAGACCCCAAAATCCCGAGAGAGGGCACAGCCTCGGGCTTGGAGAGGAACCCGAGCTGACAGTCAAGGGGCACAGCAGGAGGACACTCAGGGTGGGCAGCTGGAGGGCAAGCCCCAGCAGGACGGGCAGGGAGGACACATGACCTTGGGGTGTCTCTCAGCAAAGGGCGATGGGAAGAAGGAGTGGGCACTTGGGGTCCCTGAGCATCTGCCTTTTTACACCCCTGGAGTGAGGAGTCCTGGTTGCTGCTGTTCATGATGCTCTCAGACTGTCCTCTTAGCAAGTGATCCCTCCTCTGTTTGCTGTAGACCCACAGGTGAGGAACACCATTGACCTGAGCTGAAGAGGGAGAAAGGGAGGTGACAGGCGCTGACAAAACAGCTGCCTCTCTCCCAGTTGGCCTGCTCTCCAGTCACCGAAGGGCTCACTGCTTCCCTTGCTCTCTCCTCGTTCTTCACTCCTCTCCTTATTCACTCATGCACTCACTCAGCAGACATTTGTTAAGTTCCAGGCAAGAGAAGTGCAGATGTGAAAGCCATAGCCTCTGCCCTCAAGGGACTTACAGAGTAAGGCACTAAGAGGTCAGCGTAGCCCCATGGTGTGGCCAGTCCTGTTACCTAGGAGAGCAGAGAGAAGGGACTGGGGAGGGCAGCTGTGTGGGACATGGAAGGAAGCACAGGAGTCGGCCCCTCCTCTGTGGGGGAGGAAAGGAGTGAGCTGCTGAGACCTGCCTCCTGGCCTTCCTCCTGCTCACTGCCTCTGTCCAAGGGCACAGCCAGCCTCCCACTGAGGCTCGGTTCCTATGCATCTCTCCAAACTCAGCATTGCCTCCTGAGAGCATCATTCTCCCCACTTGCCCACTGGCCAGCAGACGGGGCATTCTTTGTTCACTTGGGGAAGTCCTGAGGCCCGGGGATCAGCACCCACATCTCACGAGCTGGCCTGGCCTGGGATCCTTTTGAACCTCTAACCATGACTCTGCGGATGGTGTGCTTTGCCACAATTGCTCCAAAGCAGAGGCCATGGCTTTTCCCCTGTAGAGCATACATGTTAGTTGGGGAAATAAGCATGTAAGAGCCAGAAAATAGTCTCAAGTTAAGTAAGCACAGTCCCAGGCTACCTGGGCACTCGTAGGGGCTCAGAGAGCTTTTCTGAAGAGTCATGAAAAAGATCTCTAAATAAATAAATAAATAAATAAATAAATAGGCCACAATTGTCTTTTCCACAGCACATTGCAGTTTAGAAAATGCCTTAACATGCCTTCTCAGTGGCTCCTTGCATGGCAGTTGTACAAAACCCCTCACTTGATAGATGAGGGAACGAGTCCTCTCAGAGGGCCAGTGACTTGCCCCAATATGGATTCAACAGGGAGGCTTGGTCTAGAGTCCACATCTTTAGGCTAAATCCTGAGGTTCTTTCCCCTGAGCTTGTGTGGACTGGGAAAGAGGAGGAAAGCCAGGCCAGGACAGAGCCAGTCTGAGCACAGTTAGGGGTCATGGTGTGAGGGCCCCAGGAAGTCTTCTTCCAGCCCAAGCCTACGTCGGGGGGGGGGGGGCTGTCCTTTTATAGTCACAGCCACCTCCCTACCTCTTCCTTCTCTTCTCCTTTCTAACTCCTGGAAACCCTAATCTATTACCCATTTCTATAATTATATCATTTCACTAATGTCAGATAAGTTAATATGCTATATAAATATGTTACATAAATAAATCAGTATGTTGTATAAACTAATATATTAATATTAGATAAAGTCTACTCCAGAGCAAAGAAAATGACTAGACAAAGAGGCACATTATCTACTGATAAAGGGATCAACCCATACTTAATTCATAAAGACATAACAAACCTAAATGTGTGTGCACCAGACAACAGAGCCACACATACATGAAGCAAGAACTTGACAGAGAAGAAAGGAGAAATAGACAATATGCAATTATAGTAGGAGACTTCACCTCCCCACTCTCAACAATTGATAGAACTACTCGATAGAACATCAAGAAGGATATGGAATACATTAACACCATAACCAATCACCAGGATGTCATTGGCATACAATGACAGTAGCGGGATACAATATTTTTTTCACGTGCCCATAGAACATAAAACGTTATATCCTGGACCACTAAAACAAACAAAACAAGCAAAAGAACTCACATTTAAAGAATTAAAATCACAAAAGATGTTTAACATCATTAGCCATTAGGAAAATGTAAATTAAAGCCACATGAGATAGTACCATATACCTATCAGAATGACTACAATAAACAATAGTGACAACACCGAATGCTGGTGATAATGCAGAAACTGCATTACTCACAGAGTGCTGGTGGGAATATAAAATTGTGCAGCTACTCCAGAAAAGTTTGGCAGTTTCCTACAAAGTTAAACATGCACTTATCATCCAACACAGAAATTGCCCTCCTGGGCATTCACCCCCTAAAATGCAAAACTTATGTTCACACAAACACCTATACATAAATGTTTATAGCAACTCTATTCATAATAGCCCCAACCTGGAACCTGTCAAAATGTTTTCCAATGAGTGAATAAATAATTTGTGCATATCCCTCCCATGGAATACTACACAGCAATAAAAAGGAACCAACTACTGATACAGGCCACAACTTGAATGGATCTCAAGGAAACTATGCTGAATTAATAAAACCAATCTCAAAAGTTGACAGACTCTATGATTCTGGTGTTGTGAAATCCCATACATTGCTAAGGGAAAATACTGGAAAATATTGCTGTAAGTGTGCCAATGATTGATGATGCCCAGCTTTTTAAAAAAATATATTTTATTGATTTTAGAGAGGAAGGGAGAGGGAAAGAGAGATAGAAACATCAATGATGAGAGAGAATCATTGATTGGCTGCCTCCTGAACTCCCCCTCCTGAGGATCAAGCCAGCAACCTGGCATGTGCCCTTGGCAGGAACCAAACCTGGGACCCTTCAGTCCGCAGGCTGACGCTCTATTCATTGAGCCAAACCAGCTAGGGCTATGCCCAGCTTTTTAAAAATATATTTTATTGATTTTTTACAGAGAAGAAGGGAGAGGGATAGAGAGTTAGAAACATCAATGAGAGAGAAACATCGATCAGCTGCTTCCTGCACACCTCCTACTGGGGATGTGCCCGCAACCAAGGTACATGCCCTTGACCGGAATCGAACCTGGGACCCTTCAGTCCACAGGCCAATGCTCTATCCACTGAGCCAAACCAGTCAGGGCTGCCCAGTTTTTTACATAGGCCCTGGTCCTAAAGTAGATGGCATTCACTGTTCCCACACGCCACTTCATGGCTCGCCCTTCTGCCACTTTCTATTGTTATTTGGGACATTGCCTTTTCAGGTAAGAATGGTTCTGGATCAAGTCCAATATCTCTCAAGCAATTATTAAACAAATTACAGAGCCACAGAATGTCAGAGGGAAGAAACCCTGAGATCATCTGGTTCAGTGGTTCACACCCCTGGCTGAACAGGGAAATCACTGGGAGTTGTAGAGTGACCGATGCCTGGGACTGCCTCTGCCTCGGCATCATGACTTTCTAAAAGCTCCCCAAGTGATTCCAAGGGCAGCCAGGTTTGAAAACCACTGATGAGTCCAAGCTCCTCATTTTACAGATGAGGAAACTTTAAGCTCCAGAGATGAAATAAATAGCCCAAGGCAGGTTACACGGCTGGCTGTTGTTTGAGCTGTCTTCCAAATCCTAGGGCCTTTTCCCTGCTTATATGGTTCTTTCACATTTATTAACACATTCATCCTCCTTACAGACCTTGAAGGTAAGGAGCGTGATGTGATTACTCCCAATGTAGGGATCACAACACTGAGGCACATGGCAAGCAAATGATGTTTTAATTAAGACTTTTAGATTGCAGCGGAGGAAAAGCATAAGTATGGCCTCTTAACTTCTAGCCCAATAAGAGATCCAAAAAGAAAAGTTAAGCATTCATTTACCAAGCCCATGACAGTGAGAGACTCATTGTGTACCCAAGTTTGGGAAGGTTACCGGGCTCTCTGAGGCCTCCCTCCCAGGCCAATTTCTCTTGCATCTATTCAACATAACTCATTAAAATCTTCCCAATTTTTATAGATCTTACTCTGTTACTGCCAGCACCTATTGGATCTCAATTTGCACCCAATTTATTTCTACCTCTTACCAGGAATGAGAACAAACAGCCCCTGCCCTTCTCTCATCTGAAGTTGCTTATTTACAATTGCATTTTAGTCCAAACTGGTCCATTTATCCATTAGCTTTAATGTGTCCCTTTTGATGTCTTGTTACCATCAGAGATGTTATCATCATTCACCATAGCATTGTGGGGTGTCTATATTTTATTAAATAGAGGCCCGGTGCATGAGATTCATGCACTGGAGAAGTGGGGGAGGTCCCTCAGCCTGGCCTGTGCCCTCTCGCAGTCTGGGACCCCTCAGGGGATGTCCGCCTGCTGGCTTAGGCCCGCTCCCCTGGGGATCAGGTCTAAGCCAGCAGTCAGACATCCCTCTCGCAGTTGGGGACCCCTCGCTCCTTACCACCAACCTGCAGCGGAGGCAGGAGAGGCTCCAGCCACCACCACTGCGCTTGCCAGTCGTCAGCCCAGCTTCTGGCTCAGAGGAACTCCCCCTGTGGGAGTGCACTGACCACCAGGGGGCAGCTCTTGCATTGAACATCTGCCCCCTGGTGGTCAGTGTGCATCATAGCAACTGTCGGTTAATTTGCATATTAGCCTTTTATTATATAGGCTGGCTTGTAGCAGCATGGGAGTGAATATATAGATGTGGAAGAAAGGGGTGGATATGAGGAAGGCAGAAAAAAGAAGCGACGTCAGCACCAGGACTGTGGTCCTTTGGGGCTCTTGGCATACAGGAAGCCCCAGATAGAAACCAGGAGAGGGCTAGTGAGCGATTCTCACAGGAGCAGAGGGAGAGGTCCCCAATGTCCAAACAGCAATGAGAACAACACTTCTTCATGTTGATAGACTCTTTTCCTCAGTCTTGGAGTCATCACTGCCTCAAATTTAAATGCCTTCATTTTTGTTTCTCAACTGCATCATTTTATAACAAGGATCTGTGAATTTTAACAGATAGGTTTCAGAAAATATGAATGGTGTAATGTGTGGGTTATGTATTGACATCACTTTGTGTGAACTTTAAGGAATAAGATGGGCTCCCGGTGGTTAACTGGGATAAAAACAAAACAAAACAAAAAAAACCAGTAAAACAAGCCCAGTAGTCGTTTCTGAACTCACACAGACTGCACTTCCAGAAGCCTCTGTGCTGGACTGCCTGTCTGCACTGTGTTTCTGCTTCTCAGCCAGCTCTTATAAAGGAATTCCTGGAGCCCTATTTCAACCAATAGACTGAGGCTTTCCCCATATGATTGGAGTTGTGCAGCTCTGACCAATCAGAGCAGCTCTGTTCTGACCAATCAGGGACCAGGAGTTGGGACTTCTGTCTATATAAGTCAGCTCCCCACTGGCTCCCAGAGCACCTTTTCCACCAAAGACTGGGGAGAGACAGAAAGAGAGAAACAATGGAGCCCAGACTCAGGCCAGGGATAAAGCCTGCAACCGAAGTATCTATCGAACCCGTGACCCTTCAGACCGGCTAGAGCTGAGCTGTCTTTCTTCATGGCATCCCCCAATTGGGGCTTCTTGTTTATATTGGGGCTCCAATGACCATTGGTTGACAATCACTTTTTTTTTTTACCAGTTGAAACTGGTTCTTGTGTTTAAGCCAAGTGAAGTGGTGTGTAGGAAAGAAGACTTTAAGGAGGAGATGTTTCCCAAAAGGCAGCCTCCAGTTATAGAAAGACACAGATTTGAGCCAGAAGCCCTGGGTTGGGATCTGGCACATAATAGCCATAGGGTCAGTTCTTTTTATTTGATTTACTGTATCACACACAACTCAGTTACATGGCTGGAGTGAATACAGGCTCTAAATACCGACCTCAGAGTACCATGTTTAAAAAGCTGCTCCAAGTCTGGTTAAGAGGAATGGGGTAAGACACACGGGAACAATTCTAGCTGAGCCTGAGCACAGCTGGAAAAGGTCACCTCTCCCTCTGAATTTTGGGGGCACTAAATCTCTCCTTTCAGACCTAGACAACCGATTCATCCTCGCATCTTCATAAATGCATTTTTTGTTCCTTCATTGATTCGTTCATTGGTTCATTCGCTCGTTCATTCTCCAGCCTGTATACCCTTCTCATTTCTAGGAAGCCAGATGTTAGGGATTTTAATTACTCCTGAAGCTGGCCACTCAGCTAACCACAACATAGCTTTGAGCTCTGGCCCTGAGATGACAGTAGCTCAGGGCCACATTGACTTTCAAGGGCCCTATGCATTTGGCCTTCATGGATTTGTTTCTCCAACAACAACAACAACAACAACAATAATAATAATAATAATAATTGCAAATATGATTTATACTTATATTAAATATATACTTAAATATGTATTACATATATGTTGTATATATGTTATACATAATATGTATATAATTTTATCTTATGACCATATTATATAAAGATAAATATAATCCAGTCTGGATTATATTGTTTATTGATTTTTTTTCTTATCTGAAGAAATATTAAAACATTTTTTTAAATATATATTTTATTGATTTTATACAGAGAGGAAGGGAGAGAAACAGAGAGTTAGAGAAATCGATGAGAGAGAAACATCGATCAGCTGCCTTCTGCACACCCCCCACTGGGGTTGTGCCCGCAACCAAGATACATGCCCTTGACCGGAATCGAACCCGGGACCCTTCAGTCCGCAGGCTGACGCTCTATCCACTGAGCCAAACCGGTTTCGGCTATTAAAACATTTTTGAGGGCCCTTAGAAATATTGTGGTCCCTGGGAATTGTGCCTAGAGCGATGGTGGCTGCAAGGACAGACCTAATGCTGATCCCTGCTCCCAGATCCAAGCAACTCCACCATTGCATCCATCCAGAAGTGCTGCCTTTGTCTGGCTAGGAGAACCTCTGAACCCAAATTTGATCTCAGCTCCAAAACCAGAGCTAATATATTCTGGGCGACTGGTGGAAATGTCTAGACTAGGAAAAATCACATTGGGAGCAAGAAGTCCAGTAAAATATTCATAGAGTGAATGAATGAATGAATAATTGAATGTTTTAAATATAGGGTGAATCTCATCTGTGCTTCAGGGGAAGATAATCTAAAAATTATAATCAAAGCCCATGTTTACTCAAAAAATGCCAACTGATACTTGCCTAATCAAAGAAGTGCAGAAAATACAAGGAAATTCACATCTAAAAAAGGGGCAGATGAGCCTCTACGATCAAATGACAGATATTTTTATTGATACACATAGCAATTTTGTGAGCTTAAAAAAGATAATGAGCTGGCGCCACCATTTATTGCAGTGGTTCTCAACCTTCTGGCCCTTTAAATACAGTTCCTCATGTTGTGGCCCAACCATAAAATTATCTTCGTTGCTACTTCATAACTGTAATGTTGCTACTGTTATGAATCGTAATGTAAATATCTGATATGCAGGATGGTCTTAGGCGACCCCTGTGAAAAGGGTCATTCGACCGCCAAAGGGGTCGCGACCCACAGGTTGAGGACCGCTGATTAATGGATCCCCTACAAATTTTTTAAAATTTTTTTATTGAGGGCATGAGTGAGGGGGATGGGAGGTTACATGGGGATTAGGACACATATGTAATAACTTAATCAATAAAAAATTTTAAAAAATATATTTTTATTGCTTTCAGAGAGGAAGGGAGAGTGAGAGAGAGGTAGAAACCTCAATGATGAGAGAGAATCATCAATCAATTGCCTCCCCACACATCCCCCAACCCAGGGAGATGAAGCCCACAACCCGGGCATGTGCCCTGACCAGGACTCAAACCCAGACCTCCTGGTTCATAGGTCGATGCTCAACCACTGGGCCATGCCCGCTGGGCGGATCACCTATAAATTTTAAGGTGCTTCAGATGCATTAGCTCTCACTCTCATAAAGTTGGGTATTTTAGCTCCATTTTAGAGTTGAGCAAATGGAGGCTGAATGATTAAGTGAACCACTTAAGACCGGGATCCCTGTGATTTTGTTGCTACCTGGCCTTGGCTCACTTTCCTAACCTGGCAGCGGTCAGTTTTCCAATGTGAAGTGTAGCTGGTGCTCCGTATATGCCAGGCACTAGAAAAGTGCAAGGGGTCTTCATGTTACTTTAAATTATATTTTAGAAAGAAAGTTATAAGAATAAGTCTATATTTGAAATCCTACTACTCAAAGTTTTGTGAAATTTCTAAGCAAGTCATGGGAAGTAATAGAATCGATTTTGGAACTGAGATCCTACCTCACCTGCTTACCTGTGAAGGGCTGTGAGGAGACACAGGATGACCAACTCCTTCCAGTTTTCCCAAGACTTTTCTTTAGCCCTGAAAATCCTGAATTTCTGGAAATCCCTCAGTCCCGGGCAAACAGGAGCCATTATTCATCCTAGACACATCTTCCTAACTAGACTGTTTCCCCGTGAAAGCAGAAGGGGACCTCTTAGAAGTCAGGTGTTTAAACTAAATCCTCATAGCACCCTGCAAAGTGTATTCAATATAATCATCATCCTCTTATAGGTGAGGAAATTGAGAGTCAGAGGTGCTCAGACCACTGCCCAGGGGGCCCTGCTATGGAGTGAAGCTCTGAAACCCTGTGTTAGTCTCAGGTACACAGTCTTCCCTCTCCATGCTGTGGGAGACACCTCCTGGCTGAGGAACCTCTGGACTAAAGTGGCATCTGCTATGTTAACCCTGAATTGGGTTTCAGGCAGTGAATTTCTCCTCCGAGGAGGCCCCGTCTACAATTATGGCAGAGATGGGATAAGGTTAGTTTGGTTAATTTGGTGCAGACAGGACATGGTTAATGTGGTGAAGAGTTTCCAGCTGCAGAATGAGACCATCATGGTCTTTAATTTGGGGGGAGGAGGGTGGGAAGCTTGCCTGGAAGTGGGTGGGAGGAGAAGATTCTTCGGGAGCCTGCCTGCCCGCTTTATTATTAGGTTAATTGAAACCATAAAAGCAAACTCAGATTTGCATTAAAGCCCTGCATAGCAGATGGCGACAAGTTTTGAGCATCATAAAAAGAGGATTGAAAGTTATAAAGCGTCTTGGGCTCATCTGTGCCAGAGTGCTGAGGAAAAGGCATTGTGGGAAACAGTGGCCTGCACCCTACATCGCCTACTCACACCACACAAACTCCCCGGCTGGGAAGGGTCCTTGTCACCAGAGATCACCTGCCCTATAAATGGTCCCAGCATCTTTCGCCTTGTTCACTCTTTTTTTTTTTAATCCTCATGCAAGGATATGTTTTTATTGATTATATAGAGAGAAGAAGGGAGAGAGAGAGAAACATCAATGTGAGAAAGCCACATCGATCAGTTGCCTCCCATATGCATTCTAACTGGGGATCGAACCTGCAACTAGGCATGTGCCATGAAGGGGGATGAACCCTCAACCTTTTTTAAAAAATATATATTTTTATTGATTTCAGAGAGGAAGGAAGAGGGAGAGAGAGATAGAAACATCAATGACAAGAGAGAATCATTGATTGGCTGCCTCCTGCACATCCCCTACTGGGGATCGAGCCCGCAACCTGGGCATGTGCCCTTGACCAGAATCAAAACTGGAACCCTTAAGTCTGCAGGCCGATGCTCTATCCACGGAGCCAAACTGGCTAGGGAAACCCTCAACCTTTTGATGTGCAGGACAATGCTTCATCCAGCTGAGCCACCCATCCAGAGATCCCTTTGTTCACTCTTAAAGCATGTTTTTACATTAACTTTCTGTGGGGGAAATTCAGTTTGCACCTGGCCCTTCTCCATCTTATTCCTGCCACCTCTCTTCTTTCAACCTGGCAGTGTCCTCATCCCACCACCACAGTGCCCGCCTTGTCACTTTCCCCTCGCTACCTTCCTGGGAAGTCCCTGGCTTCAAACATATCTCTTCCTTCTTTCCTGTCCATTGAATCAGCCATTTCTCAATGCTAGCAACTAGCTGACTCAGAGGGATGAGACCCTATGAACTGATTCTCTATTCATGGTGAATACCACTCCTGATGCCACCAGCGTCCTCACCTCAGCCTTGCCTCCCACATAACTGAGAACATAGACTCCTTTAGACATGAAGCTCTAAAGACATCAATATTGTCAGTGATTTTCATACCAAACTTAATACAAAGGACTCCCCGCTCTGCTTCACCTTGTCCCCACCTTAACTGTCACACCATCTTCTGGACTTGGCTCCATCTATTATTTCTTCTCTCCTGCATTTCCATTTGTTCCTCTCTCCTCTGGCTCTTTCTCTGCCTATACATGTGCCTGAGGAATCCCTGTTCCATCCTGCTTCCTTCTTATTCCATATTTTCCTCAAGCCTGTTTCCTGCTGCCTTTCCTCTCTTACCTCATCACCACCACTCTACTGAAACGCTGTCCCTGTACCGTCTTCAGGTTTAAGGGGCTGTTTGGAGATCTCCTTCTGCTTGTTCCTGCAACACCTTTGTAATCTGAACGTTGCCTTCTCCCTTATGCCATTCCAAGTGTACCAGTAAGAGTATTTCTTCCCAAATGGCAATCTCCTAGGACTTAGTGTGTGCCTCTATATAGCCCAATGAGAAAGGTGTTGCTATGGTTACTAAAGTGGGAGTCTACCCTCTAAAACTTTGTCTTCTTTGAGGACAAGGGACCATATCCTGGTCATCTGGGATTCATTCCTGGCAGGGTAATCATTCTAAATACATGTTACCTCACAGATAGCAGGATAAGAAAGTGACAGCACCATGATAATTTCCACAGTGATTAAGGATTCTGAACAAAATCTTCGTGCCAGGCGTTTGCCCTATTGTCATATCACCTCCACTAACCTGTCATCTAAAAATGCCTAAATGAGTCACTCCTTTAGACTAAGCCACTGAAGGCCCTTGAACAAATTCAATTATCAAAGATGTGAAAAGAAGAAAGGGTAGGAGTAGATATTCATTGGTCTCATACTATGTACAAGCCACCATCTTAGTCACTTTACCTGCATTCATCCAGGTATTCACTGAGGGGTACATGTTTTAAAGCACATTATTTTACAGAAAAAGAAATTAAGGCCAAGAAAAGTTAACCAATGTGTCCATCGGGGCTAGAGATAAACCAAGATTGACTATGTGTGAATAATTGTTGATACTGGGTGATGGGCACATGGGCTTTATTATACTAGTCCCTATTTTTAATATATTTGAAATTGTTCTATAATAAGATGAGAAAACAAAAATGTGCCCAATTTTGCTCAGCTAGCATGTTAGTTATCCATTGCTGCGTAACAAATTAACCCAAACCTCAGCAGCTGAAAACAACACTTGTTTATTAGCTTTCGGTTTCTGTGGGGTCAGGATCTGGGCACAGCTTAGCTGGTATCCTGGTCCAAGGTCTCCCACAAGGCTGAGTGTGTTGCCCAGGGCTGTAGGCAGCCCAAGGCTCAGTTGGATTAGGGGCTCCGGCTATTGGTGGAAATATCCGTTCTCTGCCACATGGGCCTCCAGAGTGCTACTCACTTGCTTCCTCCAAAGGGAGGGCTCTGAGACCGAAGAGAAGTGAGTGCCCAAGATGAAAATCGCAGCCTTTCTTATAACCTAAGCCTGGGAGTGGCATCACTTGTACTGTATTTTATTCATTAAAGTGAGTCAGTCAGTTCAGCCCACACTCCAGTGCAGGCAGTTACACAGAGCACAGATAGCAGGAGGTGGGGATCATTGGGGCCTTCTCAGAGGCTGCCTGCCATGTCTAATAAGTAGCCTTGGTAGGCTCTAAACCTTTTTCTATTCTACACCAAATCCTGTGCACATCACAGCGAGCGGTTGAGTGGCCTTAGCATATCATTAGCATATTACGCTTTGATTGGTTGAACGGACAACCGGACGACTGGACACTTAGCATATTAGGCTTTTATTATATAGGATTATTTAGGTGATTCACTGTCTCAGGATGTGTCCTGACTGCGGTTGGCGTGACAGGCATCCCATGCTTCATAGAGTAGCTTCAAGACACCCTCCCCACCTAGAGTGGCCCCAGGGAAGTGGGACCTCCCCCTTTCGTCTCAGAGAGCAGAGAGGCAGGCACAATCCCTGTCCCAGTGGGTGCCGGGGAGCAGGAGGAGGAGGGATTTCTCCTTGTTTTTGTCGTTTTAATTTTTGAATGCTTTCTCCCAAGGCTGGGAGGCTGGGGCGTGGGGAACACTGAGCACCCAGGAGCCTGTGCAGCTGTGATTAGATGGCTGAGGCCCAGCAGCGGCAGCTGTTAATCCTGACTATTAATTAGAAGATATGGGAGAAAAGCAGCCTGAGAGCTCAGTTAAGCCTGAGCAGCTGCACTCCGCCTTCTTCTGCAGCATAATCCCCTGTGAGACGGGGGCGAGCGTGGACCCCAGTGAACACCTGCCATCAGAGGCCCAGGTGTCTTTGCTCCCAGAAGCAGCCACTCCTTCCACTGAGACAGCACTTTGCAGATTCCCAAGCCCATTCAAAGGCTCTGCGGAGCCCCTGTTCTTACTCCCATTTGGAGAACTAGGAGAGGAGGCTGGGGGAGCCTGGGGGATTTGTGCCAATGAGTGCAGGGGCCAGGGCTCCTCCCAGGCATCCTTCAGTGCCAGCTCTGCCTTGCGCACCATGATGAGCTGGACAGAGCATGGCTTATGCTCAGCTTCCTCCCAAATCAAAGCCTAGCACCCACCGTGGTGGCCTGGTGGCTCACGGTGTTTGACCTGACACTGGTCCCTGCTGTCAGGACTGAGCAGGCCACGCCTACAGGAGCCCTTTCCTCTCCCATTTCCCAGAGGTTCTTTTCCACACTCCACAGCCTGGTTGTCAAGATTCCCTCCCCTCACCTCCTGCAAGTTCCAACCCCTGACAGCAGCCTCTTCCCTGGGCCATCCCTTCACAGTTTGTAGATAACCCCAGTTCTTACCTCACTGCCTCCTCGCCATAGCCTGAGAGTCAGTCAGGCTGGGAATGGGTCTCTCAACCTGAAAGGAGAACTCCCAGAGCTAAGATCTGCTCAGTCAGATCATCAGAAGGACAGGGAGGGTGAGGACCAGGTCTGAACTACTCAGCTCCGCTTCCACTCTTACCTTTGCGCTGCTTTTTGCCTGTACCGTCTTCCCCACTGGCCTCCCTCCATAGGACTCTCCTGTGTCTCCTTGACACCAGGGGCATATTTTGCACCAGGAGAGGGTCAGCCAGGTGACCAGCCTGGTACTGACAGGGTTCTGAGGGCACAGAGCGCACTGGGACTCTAGCCCTGGGTTTACTTTCTGACCCGCTGCTTCACAGTGATCAGGCCCTTCACTGGTGCTGTTTTCCAGCCGTGAAGCAGCGGTGTGCATCTGTGGGGAGCAGGGATGGAGAAGCTGTGTGGAATGATGGTTTCTAGGATCTCACCATTTGTAGGGGAATAAAAACAGCTGGTGGGAGCTGAAGCACCTGGAACTGGGAACTGCTTTTCTCCTGTTCCCTTTCCCATCTTACTAGGAAGGGCTTCATGGGGCTGGCAAGGGGGAATTCAGCAGCTGTCAGGGATTAGGTTCCAGAATGTGAACACAGAAGTCAGAACCTCCCTCGCTGGACCTCTGGCCCTGCCACCTGTTAGCTAAGATGATGGAGATGATGATGATGATGATGACGATGATGATGATGGTGATGGTGATGATGATAAAGATGTTGAGAAGGATGATGATGATGATGATCTTGATATATTTTGGGTGCTCACCATATACCAGATTTTATTTTAAGGTTTTACACACAGAATTTTAACTAAATTTCATAGGAAAATAGGAGCTGTTCTTATGTCTGTTTTAAAAGTTAGGAAACAGAGGCTAATAGATGTTAAGTAACTCGCCATTCAGTTGGCAACAGCACATCGGCATCAGGTTTTAATCCATGACTTTGTAATCACCAACATGTATACTCACCGCCAAGTTACACAATCTCTTTAACACTCATCGTCCTCACTGGAAAATGGACACAAAACAATCTGCATGTGTATTATTGCTGCTTGACCTACGTGATAGCACCTATGTTCTGTGCCTACCACAGCGCCTGGTCCACGTTAGGGGCAAAGTCAATGAGGGTTTCCTTCCGTGGACTCTGAGGCGTCCAGGGCATTACCAGGGAAGTGGAGGAGATGCCTCAAGGCGCTTTGCACTTCTGGCCACTTGGAACCCAATCTCTATCAGCCCTCCCCTGCCCCAGCTGCATGGCTCTGATGACATAGGAAAGCATTCAGTGATGATCCAGCAACATAGGTCCTTTAATATAGGAAGAGACTGAGGACGGAAAAGTCAGGGGTCTGTTTAAAATGACATGAGCTGTTACAGGCAAAGCTCGAATTTATGCTAATGTCTCCAGCCCTCCAGGCCAGGGCCTTTCAACATTAGATATATTAGGCACCAGATGTGAAATCTTTTTTATTGTTAGAAATTAAACTTTTTCTTTTGAGGTCATTGTAGAGTCATTGCAATTGCAAGAAATAAGAGACATCCTTGGACCTCCCACCCAGTTCCTCGAATGGTCACGTCATACAGCGCTACAGCCTTGTCACAGCCTGGAGACTGACATTGGTCAGGCAGGAAGCAGACACTCTCACCACAGGCGGGATTCCTCACGTTGCCTTTTTATAGCCGCACTCACTTTTTTCTAGTGCCCCTCTCTTAACCCCTGGCAACCATTAATCTGCTCTCCATTTCCATAATTTTTTGCTTTTCAGGAATGTTCTATATTGGAGTAATTCAATATCAATCCTTATAGGTTGGCTTTTTCACTGAGAACAATTCTTTGGAGATTTACCCAGGTTGTCATGTGTATTGGTAGTCCTTTGCCTTGATTGCTGAGTCATAGTCTATGAAATGGGTGTACCACGGGTTGTTTGTTCACCTGTTGAAAGTATCTGATTTTAGACTATTATGAATAAAGCTGTTATAAACATTCATGTACAGGCTTTTGTGTCCATGTAATTTTTCATTTCCCTGGAATAAATATCCAGATATATGGTAGTTGCATGTTTAGTTTATTTTAAGAAACTGCCAAACTGTCTTCTAGAATGGATGTACCATTTATTTACTTCTCATCAGGGATGTATGGGTGATCCAGGTTCTCTGCCCATGTTTGATATTGTCACCCTGCATCATAGTCACCACTGTGATCGGTGTACAGTGGTTTCTCATCGTGGCCTGATTTGCATCTCCTAAGGACTGATGATGTTGAACATCTCTTCAAGTGCTTGTGTGCATTGGCATGTCCTCTTCAGTGAAATGTCTCTTCGTGTTGACCATTTTCTAATCGGATTGTTTATTTTTTCACGGTTGAGTTTTGCGAGTTCTTTATATAATCAAGATAACTGTTCCACTGTTGGATATATAGATTGCAAATATTTTTGCTTGCTTTATACCTTATCTTTTTATTTCCCTAACAAGGCCTGTTGCAGAATAAAAGTTTTTCATATGGGTGAGGTTCAATTTATTAATTTTTCCCTTTTATGCATTGTACATCTTCCTGTAGCCTAAGAACTTGTTGCCTAGCCTTAAATGACAAAGATACTATATTTTTTTCTAAAAGATGTATAGTTTTAGTTTTACATAGAAGTTTGTGATCCATTTTGAGTTAATTTTTGTGTGAGATATGAAACTTTGGTCATGGTTTGTTTTTGTTTATGCCTGTGGAAGTCTTATTGTTGAAGTACCATTTGTTAAGGAAAGATTATCATCCCTCCACTTAATTGCTTCTGTACCTTTGTTAAAGCTCAGTTATTTATGTATATTTATGTAGGTCTATTTCTGCATCTTCTGTTCTGTTTTATTTATTTGTGTCTATCCTACCACATAATCTTGATTACTGCAGCTATATAATTAAGTCTTCAAATTAAATAGACTGACTGCACTCAATGTATTCTTCTTTTCCAAATTGTTTTAGCTATTGTAGATCTTTGCTTCCTGATAGAAATTTTAGAATAATCTTACCTGTAAATTTAAAAAAAAATCTAGTTAGAATTTTGGTAAAAATTACATTAAATCTATATATCAATTTGAGGAGAATTGACATGTTTTCTATGTGGAGTCCTCCAATCTATAAATGCTGTGTATCTCTTCATTTATATAGAAATTTTAAATTTTTATTTCATTAAAATTTTGTAGTTTTCAGCATGTAAGTCCTGTACATATTTTCCTAGATTTACACCTAAGTGTTTGATATTTTTTGAGTAATCATAAATGGTATTATATTTTTGAATTTGATGTTCATGTGTTTATTATAGTATATGAAAATACAATTAAATTGTATATGTTTATCTTGCATCCTGGAAATTTCCTGACCTCACTTATTAGATATCTGCGAATAGGGCCACTCTTCTTTCTCTCTGATCTGTGTCTTTTATTTCCTTGTCTTGCCTCATTGCACTGGCTAGATGTAAGAATAGACATCCTTGCCTTTTTCCCAATCTTCCTCCTGCTTGACCTGGGTTTTATTTTGCTTTCCTTTTTCTAAGTTTTTGGTTTGGACGTTAATTATGGATTTGAAAAATTTTCTTTTTTCTAATGTACATATTTAGTGCTATAAATTTCCTTCTCAGCATTGCTTTAGCTGTGTCACACAGATTTTGGTATGTTGTATTCTGATTTTTTATTCAGTTCAATTTATTTTTATTTCTTCTGACAGATTCTCTTTGACCCATGGGTTGTTTAGAAGTGTACTGTTTAATTTCTCAGTGTTGGGAGATGTTTTGTTTATCTTTTTGCTATTGACTTCTAGTATGATTACATGACGATAGGAGAACATACTCTCTATGAATGCAATTTTAAAACATTTGTTGAATTTTGCTTTGTGGCCCAATATATGGTCTATATTGGCTCATGTAAATGGAAACTTGAGAAGAATGTGTTCTGCTGTTGGGTGCAGTACTTTATAGAAATACTAGAGACCCGGTGCAGGAATCCATGCACCAATGGGGTCCCTAGGCCTGGCCTGTGGGATCGGGCCAAAACCAGCTCTCCAACATCCCCCGAGGGGTCCTGGATTGCAAGAAGGCACAGGCCAGGCCAAGGGACCCCACCGGTGCACAATTGGGACCAGGGAGGGACCACAGGAGGGCTCCAGGGCATGTCTGGCCCATCTCACTCAGTCCTGATCTGCCAGACCCCAGCTAACCTATCGGTTGGAGCATCTGCCCCTGGTGGTCAGTGCACGTCATAGCAAGTGGTTGAGCAGCCTTAGCATACATTAGCATATTATGCTTTGATTGGTTGAACAGACGACCGGACACTTAGCATATTAGGCTTTTATTATGTATATTGGAATTGTAATGACCAATGTGATGATGTCAGAAGGTGAGGCCTTTGGGTAGGCCCTAATGAATGGAATTGGTGTTTTTATAAAATAAATCCCATAGAGCCACCTAACCCCTTTCACCCTGTGAGGATACAGCAAGAAGTCTGCCGTCCAGAAGAGGGTCCTCACCCAATCTGCTGCCACTCTGCTCTCAGATTTCCAGTCTCCAGAACTGTGAGAAATAAATTCCTGTTCTTTAGAGGATATCCAGTCTGCAGTATTTTGTTATGACAGCCTGAATGACCTAAAACCATTTTCTTGGATGATTGATCTTTTTATCATTATATAATGTCCTTCTATGTCTCTGGTAATTTTCTTTGCTCTGAATTCTACTTTATTGAATATTAAACTAGAAGCCCTGCCCTCTTTTAATTAATGCTTGCACGATATATATTTTCCATTATTTTATATTCTAAACACCTATGTAGTTTTATGTTCAATGTGAGTTTTTACAGACAATAATAGCTAGGTCATATTTTAATACTCTTTTCCGATCTCTGTCTTTTAATTGGTATATTTAGACCATTTACATTTCATCTAATTAGTGATATGCTAGAGCTTAAGCATGCAATTTTATTATTCTTTTTCTGTTTATTTCTTTTTGAATTTGTTTTATTCTTTCTAACTTCTTGTGTAATCATTGAACACTTTTAGAATTTAATTTTGATTTATTTATACTGTTTTAAGTGTATCCCTTTGTGTAGGTTTTTATGTGATTGTCCTAGGTATATAGAAATAACATCACAGTCTTCCGGCATGTTCATTTTACCAGTTAAATGAAGAAACATTACCTTCCCTTACATTCCTGTACCTCCTTTTAAATAATACAATTTTAAAGTATCTTTTTTATTTCTTTTTATTGTTGAGACTATTACAGATGTCTACCATTCCCCCCCTTTTCCCACCTCCATCCAGCCCCATTAAGTATCTTACCTACATATACTTAGAACTACATTAGATAGTGCTATAGTTTTTTATTCAATCATCAAACATAATTTAGAAAGCACAAGAGAAGAGAAATCTATTAAATTTACCCATATTTGTGCTCAACATGTTCTTTCTTCCTTGCTGAGGTTCCAAGTTTTCCTAATCACATTGTTTCCTTCCTTTTTCATAGAATTTTCTGTAGCCGTTCTTTTAGGATAGGTCTGCTGGCACCAAATTCTCTTAGTTTTACTTCATCTAAGTCTGTCTTGGTTTTTCCTTAATTCCTTGAGGATATTTTTGCTGGATATGGGGTTCTGTATTGACAGTTCTTTTTTTCCCCACTGGTACTTGAAAATGTGCCACTTCCTTTTGGCTTCTTCCTCATGAGAAATCCCATGACATTTACATAGTGTTTCCTCTCTGGGTAAACTATTGTTCCTCTCTCATTGCTTTTGCAATGTCTTGGGTTTTCAGAAGTTTGACTATGATGTATGGTAACAAATTTTTAGAAAGGTTTATTTTTCCGGGGGTATTCACTTGGCTTCTTGTACTAGTGGGTTTATGTATCATGCAAAATATGGTACATTCTCAGCCACTATTATTTTGAGCACTTTTTTAATCCTGCCTTCTTTCTTCTTTCCTTTCAGGTTTCCCATGACTTAAATGTTAAATTGTTGCTACAGTCCCCAAAGTCCTTTAGTATCTGTCTCCCCCACTTCAGGATATTTTTTTCTGTTATTCAGATTGGGTGATTTCTATTGTTTTATCTTCCAATTAATGGGTCTTTTCCTCTGCTCCTTCAATTCATCTTTTTAGCCTATTAATTGGGTTTATTTCCATTATTATATTTTTAGTACAAAATATTTCAACTTGATTTTTATTTATCGGTCT
Organism: Myotis lucifugus; assembly: GCF_000147115.1. Lineage (NCBI taxonomy): Eukaryota > Metazoa > Chordata > Mammalia > Chiroptera > Vespertilionidae > Myotis > Myotis lucifugus. Next base: position 158,111 of record NW_005871832.1, on the reverse strand, counting down.
ATGCTGAGACTTTTTGTTTCACATTTGTTTCAAGTGTTCTTAAAATTGCTTACTGAAACATTTTTGTGATGACTACTTTAACATTTTCCCCAGATAATTCTAACATCTCTGTCATATTTGATGTTAGCATCTATTGATTGTCTTTCTTCATTCAGACTGAGATCTTCCTAGTTCTTGCGATAATAGGAGATTTTCTATTGAAACTTGAATATTTGGGTATGATGTTATGAAGCATTGGATTTACTTTAGACCTTATGCTTTAGCTAGCTTCCTTTAATACCATCCAAGCAGGGGGAAAGGGTATGACTTCTTATTACTGCCAGGTGAAAGGTTCTCCACGTGGCCTCTGTTGAAACCCTAGAATGATGCGCCTTGTAACAGGGAGCTCCCATCCCTGCCAGGCCCCCACTCCCTGGTTGGGAGATGGTAGAAGTAAAGTGCCTCATTACTTTTCCTGCATGGCTTACACTGACACTAAGTGTGCAAGGTGGAGTGGAGCTTATTACCTTTTGGCAGATGATGTCGAGATGACGTCCCAGCTCCCTATTGGTCTTCTCTGACACTGTTGCAGCAGAGTAGGTGGGGCACTTCAATACACCTGAACAAGGTGGGAAGTCTAGACTACATGCTCTGCTCTTGCTGGCAAGGGTAGGAGTGAGGCCACAGTTTTTACTGGCGTTTAGCTGAAGTAGAGCCATTATTGTCTAAACGTTTTCTGTCTTTTTATCTTGTTCCTTTCCTAGTTATTTGCCTAAAGAATCAGGTATGCATTTGAGATTAAAAAAAATTGTTTTGTTTTTATTTTTACACATAGTGGCATTTCCAGGTTTCTGGTTTCTTCAGTTCCAAGTCAGGAATGTATGAGATAAAAATAGAAAATCCAGGAAACTAACCACCATATTGTTCCTTGGGTCCCCAGTCCTTAGACAATTTATCTTCTGCTTGCCATGTTCCAGAATTCTCTTATGTCTGTTCTATGTATAATGTCCAGGGTTTTAGTTGTACTTAGTGGGAGGAGCATCTCTAGTCCATAAATTCCAGACATACCTTGTTCAGTTTTTTGTTTATTCATTGTTGTTGTTTTTTGTTTTTGTTTTTTGCATGGCGGAACACATTAAGGCAACCAGATTCCCAAAGGAAGACTGTGGGAAGAGTATATGAAATATGGGACTAAATCTCTCAATCCAGCAAAATTTCAGATGGCCTTTCCAACAAGAGAAGCAAGGTGTCCTCATTGTTTAAACCCTCTTAACTCATGTTCCATGGATGGTCTATTGGAGTGTGAGTTGTCTGTAAAACCACTCTGAAATTCCATGTAAAGTTTGGTCATTCACTCCTATGTGCATTAATCTGTGGAGGGAACACATTTTCAATTGATTTCCGAAGGGTATGTGACCCTTCAAATTTAGGACTCTGTTTTAGGAAATCTAAATGTTACCTTCTGCTTAGAACACCAACCTAGTGCTTCCTATTCAGACCACTTTGCTGTTTTTCTATTTTATATTGTGCTTTGGCATTGAGCCACCAAGAGGCTCAGATTAATAGTCCAACTAATGTCACTGTGGGGATATTGCCGGGAACATTTCCCTCCACAGCACGGTGTCTTCTTCAGGAAGCCCCTTGGGAGAAATCCCTCTTGGGCCTCATCACCAGGAAAAACTGTTCTGTTTTTCTGCTTACAGTGGCATTCTTCTTTATTGTTTCCCCCATTATGGACCATTTGCTTCTTGTAACTGTGTTTTTGTTTTGTTAATCTTTATTGTTAAGAGTAGTACAGATGTCCCTCCCTTTTGCCCCATTGCCCCCCTCCACCCAGTTCCCGCACCGCCCAGTCCTTCACCACCCTATTGTCTGTGTCCATGGGCAATGCATATATGCACCTAACTTTGAAGGGCATCAGATGCAGATGTTACGTCTGCATCTGATGGACCGTCAGTTCATCTTGCCCTTTACTTTTACTCCCATATTTTCCTCTTAGTCTCCTCAACCCAATAACTCCCTTGAATATCTATTCCATTCTTTTATATTGTGGACATTTTATAAATAGCCTCAAATACATATGGTAAGAGGCAAGGGTAGATAGACAGATAGACAGATGGACAGATGCACTCCTCTAGCAGTGCTGGGGTCTGCCCTGCCCAAATGTCATGACCTCAACAGGGATTTGGCTGCTCACACTCAGCCATCAATTCTGGTTGTCCCTTTACTGCTGCACGTAGGTGCAAGGGAAGAATGCTTGTTTCCAGGCTGAAGTCCTGCCTTACCCCACAAACCTCCAGTGAGCTCGGTGAGGTTGGTGGGGGAAGAGAGCACCTCTTTAAGGGATTGAATGAGTGATGAGACCTGGAGTCCCTTCCCCATCTCTTCCCATCGGTATGACCTGCTTGTTGGTTTCCTCTTCACCGTAACAGCCAGAGACCCTCCTCTGAAAGTGGGTTTTAAATTCACAAATGAGAGGGAGAAAGCCTCCCCCTTCCTATGTTCACTCTAGCTAGCCTAGGACTCTGTCAAGGAACCATTTTCTAAGACTCTTTCACTCTCCTCCCTGCTTCCCTGCCAGTCCATAGGCAATGCAGGCTGTGGTGCTTCGGGGACACTCGGCTTCCGGGGCTGTGGATGAGACCAGGTGGGCTCATGTCGGGGCTTCCTCATTGTCCAGGAAAACCATGGAGACCTTGACAACTTGCATGTGCTCTTTCTAGTATCTACACTTCATGTCTTCCCCTGCAGAATGGAGATAATAAAATGTTAACTTTCTCACAGGGTTACAGGTGGCCTGAAATCTCTCCTGTGATCCTTACAGGTGAGGATTAAATTAGATAATCAAAGTAAAATTACTGTGTAAGCTATTGAGTGTTACATAGATGCTGGCGAAGTTATTATATTATCATCATCCCCAAACACACCCAATACTTTTGCACTTTGGGGTCTTAGCTCTGCAGGGCCTCACTCTCCTGGTCTTATGACCCCAAATTCTCTCTCCCCACAACCTGTCAGTGTAGTGTTTAATTCTCTTACATTTCATTTCTTAAAATTGATTTTAGAGAGAGAGGGGGAGAGGAAAACATCAATGTAAGATAGAAACATTGATTGATTTCCTCTGTATGCACCCTGACCAGAGATTGAACTCACAACCTGGGTGTGTGCCCTTGACCTGGAATTGAACCCAAGAGACCCTTTGGTGCATGGCATGACACTCCAATAAACTGAACCACACTGGCCAGGGCTCATTTCATTTTTGTTCTGTAAGGCCTTAAAGAAGTAAACTAGTGATTTTCAAACTATAGTTCACATAAGGCACACCAAAGGAGCATGTAAGAATACAGATTCCTAAATCTCAACCCATTTTTTTAACAGGCATCTCAGGTGATTCAGATGCCAGTGGTCCGACCCCTAAGCCCCTTACTGAGAGAGGACAAGATCCCGTAGGGAGGAAATATCTATCTGTGTATAATTTACTAGGGCTGACATGAGAATGTACCACAGACTGGGCGACAAACAATAGACATTTCTGGAGGCTGGAAGCCCAAGATCAAAGTGTGAGCAGGGATGGTTCCTTCTGAGGGCCCTGAGGGGCGGATCTGCTCCCAGCCTCTCTCTTTGAATTGCAGATGGCCACCTTCTTCCTGAGTCATCACATTCCCTCTGTACACATGTCTGTGTCCAAATCCCCATTTTTTTAATAAGGACACCAACCACAGTGGATTAGGGCCTACTCTCATGACCTCATTTTAACTTAATTCCCTCTTTAAGGACCTTAACTTCAAATATGGTTACATTCTGAGTTATTCGGAGTTAGGACTTTAACATATGAATTTGGGCGGGGGGGGCGGGGGAGGAGGGTGACACAATTCAGACGATAGTAGTTAGACACCTGAGGCAATATTTCTGACAAACTTGGGGACAAAGGAATAGGACTGATGCATCCATTAGAATTGAATTTGGCTGAAAGTAACAAAAAACCAACAGCAGTAACTTAAGCAAATAGAGACTATTGTCTCACCTGACAGGAAAACCAGGATGGTCCTCCAGGGCTGGCTCAGCAGCTCCACGTACGATCCTGGCATCTTCTGTCGGGCTGCCCTGTGTTTTCCTCATGCGGCTTTCTTCAAATGCCCCAACAGAAATGCTGCATCCATGGGTGACTCTTGTCTTCTGGTCAGGAGAAAAGGGTAGGAGTGAGAGCAAAGGTATGTGTCCACTGAGCCAGCCATTGCATATATGTGTGTACATGCACATATGTAATACAATAGCCTTTCTGCAAATGCAGCTGGGAGAGTTCACTTCTCATTGGCAAAAACTAGTTCTCATGTCAGGAAAATCAATAAGGGAGGGAGATAAGGGAGACAGGGTCAAATGTTCAAACTCAGGAAAAAGCAAACAAACAAAGCAATACTAGAAAGCAAAAGAAAGAGGATGAAGCCCCAGGCAAGAGGTGTAACCAGCAGCACTAATGGTGGTGAATGGCACTTGACATTGGGGTGTGGGGGCTGTTCCTGTGGAATCCAGTCCAGGGAGAGGACTCTCCTTAGTACGGGGCTGGATTCCTGTTCAGGGGAAGGAGCAATTAGCACCCTTGGCCAGGATGTAGTTGCCAATGCCAGCTCCACCTGCTTCATGAATTATCCTAGAGTTTACCCTCACCTTGACTCCAGATGTGCATGTGCGGGAAACACACCAGCAGTGCGCTGGTCTCTCCAGGTTAGTCTACGGCGTTGCTGCTCCTGAGGAGGTGGTGTCAGACAGGAGGAGGCAAAGACACCCACTCACAGACAGACTCTTTCCTACTGTGCTCCAGGTTGAGACGTGGGAAAAATGATAACTTGACGGGTTTCTTTCTCAAAATATCCTATGAGGACTCTGTGATGCACAGCCTCCTCCTCAGGACCCTTGGCAGCTGCTGCTGGTGTCTGCCGTGATGTCTGGGTGGGACCAGCATGCGAGCACAGCGATGAGCTGACTCAGCCAAGGCTCCCCTTGGAGGTGGCCCCAGGAGCTGAGACTACCTGTCCTTCTAAGAGGTCCCTTCTCTTTAGGTTGTGGGCCCAGGATCCCAACCACCCACAGGAAGGCTGTCACCTCGGCTCTAAACATGCACCTTTCAGTTCACCCGCCAACTCCTTGAAAGAAGCAAAGGAAAGTGGGAGGATGCTGGTCAGCATGCCAGTCCCTCACTGGGGCTCCAAGTCCTGTGAAACTGGGCCCTGACCTGGGTGCGGTCGTTGCTAGCACAGCAGCCTTATCGACCAGGCGGGCCCTGTGTTGTGAGCTTCAAGGGCAGCGTATGAGCTTGTGGCAAATGCTTATGCACAAACATTGTTCATATGAACAGACAGAGCCCTGGTCAGTGGAGAGAGCCAGGAAGTCTGAGCTCTTCCGCCCACTGGTGAGAGACCCCACGCCAGTTACTTCTCTCTGGATTGATCCCCATGCTCCCTTCAAGGTCCTGGACACGTTCCTTCTTTTCCTCACTAGATATCAGCTCCACATCCCTTCTTGGGCAATTCCAGGTAGAAGTAGGGAGTGGAGGGTTGCAGAGTGGCTAATCCAGGCCACCAGATTGGACATGCTATGTGAGCTCAGGAATGATTCGGGTAACAGGTACACAGGAGTCCCCAATAAAACGTGATGGGTTCCAATCAAAGGGCATCACAAGGCTCCTGGGTGAGCCTGGCAAGCTGCTGCCCTCTGGAGGGCCCTCTGCAAAGAGTGGAACCTCATCTCTCCAGCTAACCTCCAGCTTTGGAGCGTCTCCACTTAGGGTGGTGGGAGGTGCTGGAACATTGGGGGGAGGAGGGGCTGCCCAGCCCCTAGGTCTGGAAGGGTGTCTGACACTGCGCACCACCAGGTGGGGGAACCACATCAGGGTGAAAGGAGCTGCCTCCTTCTCAGGGTTTCCTAGAAACCTCGAAGGCTCAGATGTGAGTCAGGGGTCTCCACTGCAGCTGCCCCTAGGGTCCAGGCAGGTAACAAAATGACTAAGACAGCCAGACTTAAGAAAAATCTGTCAGAGCACTCTTTTTGGAAAATAAGCAGAAACATAGCTTTATTTGCTTAAAGAAACACATTCTCCCCTTTTATTGAAATACTTGGTCTCTAGGTCTATTTTTGTTTTCCTACTTTTAATAGATTTTGTGGTACAGAAATATGTTTATCCCTCATAAGAAAAACAAGAGCATATGTGTGATTTTTTTTGAAATGGCAAATCACGTTGGGCCTCCATGCAGATGTGGTGAGGACCGTGGAAAATGGCAGAATGTGTCCCCTGACCTGTTTAAAGGGAGGTGACTGCTACTTCCCCAAGCCCTAAATTGCTATCATGCTGCATGTCAACTCAGTGCTGTCAGACCTTCAGACTTCTGGAAAGAAATCAAAATCCAGACTTTGCATGATGGGATATCCAAATAGCCAAATGTTGGCTTAAAAATTGAAACCCAAGATTGTGGGTTAGATCCTCAGTCAAGGTACATACAAGAAGCAACCAATGAAGGCATAAATAAGTGGAACAACAAATCCATGTTTCTCCCTCCCTCCCTCCTTCCTTCCCACTGCCTCTCCCTCTCCCTTCCTCTCTCAGTAAAAAAAATCAATAAAAAAATAAAATAAAAAACCCTGAAACCCAAATAAAATGCATCAGAAGGCTGTCTGTCTGTGACTTCTGCTGCTGGTGGAGGCACTGGGACCTGCTTTGAGGAACAGAACTGGGGAATGACCAGCGTGGGAGCTGTCACTGATTGGCCCTAAGATGACAGATCACATAAAATATCTAGATCCTATGGCATCTATCACTTTCTATATTCAAAAGGCATGGCTTTCTGCAAGCAACCCTCACACATTCTACTTCGCTAGGCAGTACTGACAGGTGCCAACAGATATCAGCGGCCTGGGGTCCACTAGAATTTCCCAATTGTGTGGAAGGCTTGGGTGGGAAGAAGTAAAAAATTTTGACACGAGGCTGAATTTCTCCATTTTACAATATACTCTGCATGCCATGCCCTTGGGAATCAATGCTCATGAATTCATTAAGTCCCGGAGACTGAGATATTTGCCAGGATACAAAACGCAATCAGCTTCAACCAGAACATAAATTGCAACGAAGAAAAACTTTTGTAATTTAATTTTCTGGTGAATATAAAGAGGACCTACGTGACTGTGGCTTCAATGCACTAATAATCAGATGCAGATGAGATGGGAACGCATCCCTACTCAGGAGGTGGGTGGGTGGCCCACAGCTTGAGGGCTGGAAGAAAGGACACCCCTGTCCATTCCGTACCTATGGCAAAGCCAATAAAAGCAACGCGAACTAAGTGCCTTGGCTATTAATTACTGATTTAATATTAAAATACAGATTTCCCACAGCTGAGATGCAGCCTGGTACATTTAACAGAAAGAAGATGTGTGTGTGTGTGTGTGTGTGTGTGTGTGTGTGTGTGTGTGTGTGTGTGTATGCGCACGCTGTGGCTTATGTGGCATCCAGCCACCTTTGCAGCAGCTGAGCAAACTCTCCTCTGCTGGCTCAGCCTGTGACCACATGGGCAACCCAGCTTGCTCATGTATTTATATTGAAGGCTCATTAGATCAGTCAAACAACTCTGCCCCCCTCCCCAAGCAATTGAATTGAATAGATAAATTAAATAGGTATTTTTACTCAATGTAAGGTTATCCATTCCTTCTCATAAGAACTATTTTTGAGCCCTAACCAGTTTGACTCAGTGGATAGAGCATCGGCCTATGGACTGAAGGGTCCCAGGTTCAATTCTGGCCAAGGGCATGTACCTTGGTTGCGGGCACATCCCCAGTAGGGAGTGTACAAGAGGCAGCTGATTGATGTTTCTCTCTTATCGATGTTTCTAACTCTCTATCTCCTTCCCTTCCTCTTTGTAAAAAATCAACAAAATATTAAAAAATGAGAACTATTTTTGAATTTGCCTTCATGAGGTCCTTTGAGGCTCCGCTGGGTGCCCCATGTGCCTGACAGGTCATGCCAAGGAGCTGAAGCTTCAGAACAGTGCCTCCCGCCCTGCCCTGCTCTGACAGCTCTGACGCTGGGCTCCACGCTTGTGGGGTAGGGGCAGAAAGATCCATGTCACAGGAACACAAGCGTGGCAGAGGCCTTTAGGGCCATCCTCTCATTATATGACTCAGGAACTCAAGAACTGAGGCCCAGAGGGAGAGACAGAGATGCCCAACATCATTCTCGCAGGCCCAGGACTCTGATTTCATCTTCAATGTCATCACAAAGGTCCTGTCCCTGCCATCCTCCACCTGGGCGCTTCAGGGATGAGTCCTCTCTAAGTCATGCTTGGGCTTCGGCCCCTTTTGGTCTCCCCTAGTCTTTGGAGAACCTAAGTGTCTACATTTTATTACCAGCTGTCATCCATGAGGGCCGCCTTCCCAGCAGCTACTCAGGATGCAGAGCCATTGGAAAGTGTGAGCGGGGGGTTCCATCCCACGGTGAGACTCAGTGAGGTGATGGGGGAGCACCCAGAGTCTGTTAGAGGAGAAGGAGTTGGCTGGCTGTTGCTGAGGAAAATAACTGTTTTCTCTGTTTTCTGCACCTCTGTCCAGTAAGTCCTCCTGTGTCCCTCAGAGCTCCACCACCCATCCCTTGGCCACTTCTCCTCCCCTTGTTTCTGGAAGATCCAGGTGCTTTCTTCTTTGCAAAGAAAGCCACTAGCATAATACATCAGGAATCTAGCAGCAGGAAGAGAATCCTATATAATAAAGAACTAATATGCTAATTAGACTGAACAGCAGAACGAACGACTGTTCAGACGACCTTCTGGACTAAGCCAGGACTGTGAGGGCTGAGCCCCTTGCACGAATTTCATGCATCAGACTATATATATATATATATATATATATATATATATATATATATATATATATATATATAGGCAAAAGTAGGTTTACAGTTGTGAGTACACAAAACACATAGTTAATAAAGCTATTATAATGCAATAATCATAACCTGCATGTCTTTTCCCATACAAACAACTGTAAAGCTACCTTTGCCTACCCTTGTATATGTGTGTGTGTGTTTGTGTGTATTTCCCCCACCCTAAGGGACATTAATGTACCTGGCCCCATCCGAATCTTTAAATATATATATGTAATAAGATACAGGCACAAGCACCAGACCTGGTTTGAGTCTAGCTCCTGCAAGTACTAGTTGTAGGACCTCTGGCAAGTTACCTAGTAGGTGTATCTATGTTTCCTAATCCATAAAATTGTAAATAATAACATTTTTTGTTGCTGTAAAGATTAAGTGAGATAATGCATCTAATCACTGTTATACACCTGAAACTAACATAACATTGTATGTCAAACTGTAATTGAAAGAAAAATAAATGGAATAAAAATATAACAACAAGCCTATATAATAAAAAGCTAATAAGTTAATTAGACTGGACAGCAGAAAGACCTTCCAGAACAACCTTCCGGATGACCTTCCGGGAGACCTTCCAGGATGACTAGTGGGCAGGGGCCAGAGCTGCAGGGCCACGAGGCAGCCAGGGTCACAAGGGCTGAGGCAGCCAGGGCTGCGAGAGCCCACTCTTGCACGAATTTTGTGCATCGGACCTCTATTAAAAAAAAAGACACAACTGCAGTGAAAAGAAATGAGATGATGCATGGAAAATACTTAGAATACTGCCTGGCACATTGTAAGTGTTCCATAAACATGCATTGCTAATGTTATTGGTGTACTGTTCCCTCCAGAGCATCTTATTTTAAAAAGTGACCTGACTATGAGAGGACAATGCTTAACCCACTAAACGTGAATGCTTGGATACCCAGCACCCTCAGGAGGCATTTCCGTTTTAGGAGAGACCTATTGGAGTACCCCTCAAAGTCCTCTCACGCTGGGCCCTGGCCTCTTCACCCAGGCATAAAGCCAGGCCAGTGCCACAGTGCCATCGGCCACAGTTGGGCCATCCTTGTGAATCACAAACAAAGGCACCTAAAAGAGAGGCAGGGGGCAGGGGGAGGGGAGAAGCCAGAGGGGCAGACAGATTGGCTGGGAGCAGGGTTGAATCTGGAAGCTGACAAAGTCTTCATGCTCCTGGAACCCTCCTCCCCCTCTCCACCTCCCCAGACTTTTCCAACCCTAAGCAGTTCTATTTTTCAGCTTTAGCTTTGGCCTGACATTTGAAGGATGAGCTATTGAGGATACTAAATTAATAACGGTTATAGAGTATATTTGAGAAGATCATAAAAAAATCAGTAATGTCATCATGTCAAGCAAAGTTTCTGATGGGTTTTTTTTAATTATGCATGTCTTTCATTCTTTTCCACTCCAACATTGATCCGGAGCTTTCAGAGGGACATTCATCTACCTGACCACATCAGAATCCTTCATTATTCACGTGCAGCAACATATCTAATTCTACAGAGTCCCCGTGGACTTGCCATCGTGGAAGTGGAATCTGGCAGCTCAGCTCCAGTCCCTTTGCTTAGCCCAGTCCAGCCCAGCCCTGAACACTCCTCGGTGATGCACAGCCATCCCCCCAACCTCCACTTTGCATGGAATCACACTGATGCCCAGGCTTAGAATTCAGGGGAGTATAATTTGTCCCAGTGTGACAAGGGGGTGAAAACTTGCAGGTGATAGCTCCTCCTTGGGGAAGGACAAAAAAGGGCTGACGGGAGTATACTGACCTTAGTGGGTGTGGAGCCTCATTGCAGGACCCTGGAGCTGGGTGACCCGAGCCAGTCATTAAACTTGACTTGAGCTTGTGCCCTGGTAAAAAGAGCTCTGCAGCTGGTTCACTGAGCTATGTGTGGAGGATGATTGCTTCAAGTCACAAAAGCCCGTTTATAGAGCTGCCGAACTGGGGAAATGGAGAGAAGAAAACCAATGCTGGTGGTGTCAGTCATAAAATGAGATTGACCCACTCTTGGCTGGGGAGCCCAGTGAGGAAAAGTGAGTGGTAAATGCTTCCTAGTGCCAAGAGGGACTGACTCAGTTGCCAAGTTTCATGGCATAAGGAAGGAAGAGCCACAATGTTGTTGCTTTGAATGCAGCCTTGGGGGGGGGGGGCGGGGGGGCAACTGCTGATGGTTCTCAAGTGGATGGAGAGGGAGGCTGGAGAGGACCAGTTCAAGCTGGCAGCATGAGTAGCTCCCACACCCTCCTCCCTGCCCTTCCTTCCTTTCCCCAGGCAGGAAAAGCAAGGTCTCACAGTCTGTCCCTCTCTGCCTCTCCATTACTCTCCCCTGTCTTGATTCCTCCCTATCTCTTCTCCTTCCCTCCCCCACCCCAGCTCTTCTCTTGCTTCCTTTCTCTCTCTCTCCAGCCCAGGTACAGTCTGTGAAATTGTTTTCAAGTCACTGGTGAGATTTCTAACTTCGTACTTTAGGGAATGGGGTTCACTGCTGTGTGGTCCAGTTGGGAGGCTGGGGCTGGGGGCCACCTGCATGCACATTGCAGGCACCTGACCCACCAGGGTGCCTGCCTGAAATGATGTTTGCCTAAAACCCCAAGGGTCTCCCATAAGAAATGATCTGGATGTTGGGGAATTTTCAGTTAACTCTACAATAGTTGGGTTTGGATTCTCCGATGGGTTGGGAGAGAAGGCAGGTTGTCCTACAAGAGTGCCCTCTTCATAGGCAGTGAACTGACAATAAGCAAAGAAATGGTAGGAACCCCAGGGCCCTACCTGAGACATGAGCCAACTCACTGGAAAGAGAGAGGATGAGAGGGATGCTTTTGGTGGGAGTGGTGTCATAAGGAGCCACTCAAATGTTCTCACTTAATCCTGGAGCCAGCTCACCCCTAGTTCCTAAAATAGATAATATATTTTTGTAAATAAAAGAATGAATGCATGAAAGTCTTCCTTGAATGAAAGGATTAAAACAGTGGGCACTTATAAGACCTGTGAAGACCAGACCATCCACAGGCCTAAAAGCATTGCTGCACTGATCAGGAGGGGTGGCATAGGGCAGTGAGATGCCAAAGCCAAGTGCATACCAACCTGCATCAGGAGGAGAAATTCACAACACTAGCTGAAGTTCCAATCCCACCCAGGGAGCCTCCAAAAATACTGCCGCCTGCATCCCATCCTCGGGGATGTAATTGAATTGATCTGGGTGTGGCCTGGGCTGTGGATATTTTAAGAGGTCACCAGATGATTCTCTGTGCAGACAAATTTGGGAAACATCAGTTTAGGAGGCAACAAAATAAAACCAATTGAAAGGTAATGGTAGGATGTTTAATTGAGTTACCTGTGAAAAATCTACTTTCTCAAGAAAGTGAGGGGCCTGGGAGTTTAACTGTGCAGAAAGGAAGTTGGAGGCTCCGGCCAACATGCTGGTCTGCCTGTTGAGCTCAGGGCCCTGTGCCACCCCTCCCCCTGCCCCAAGGTCAGCCAAGTCCTTCCATAAATCTGGACTCAAGTCACAAGGTCAAGTCCCAGCCATACAATTAATAGGGCCTGAGACCCTGAGCAAGCTACTCTTTGGGCATGTCACACACGCTACATCATATCATGTTCACAGCAACCCTGAGAGGTAAGAATTCCTGGTGCTCTTTTTCTGATAAGGACACTGAGCCACAAAGGGCTTAACTGCTTTGCCCCAAATATTGCTATGGTGACACTTTGGGCAGGATTCTTAAGCCAATGCCTGTGCTCCCTCCAGCCTGAGCTGCTTCCCCACACCATGCTGCCATCCCCTCCCCTCCCCTACAAATGATGGAGTTGGACCCCATGCCCACCAAGGTCCCTTGCACCCGAGATGGAGCTCCTATATTTCCCCTTTCCATTGAATGAACTCTAGATTCAGATGACCTAAGCCTGTGTCCAGGGTCTTAAGCCCTGGAATGTGTACCTGGGCTCCTACCCACAGACCACTGGCCCAGCCTGCTTCTAACCAATCTGGCCGTATCTGGCAGTCCCAGCTAATTGCACCCACCTAGCCAAGACCTGTCAGCAGTTTTGCAAGCCAGCAGGCTCCATCTGCCTGTGGGACTGGTTGATGGCAAACTTGCACCAGTAAACAGCTCCTCCCAGCCCGATCACCTGCGTTCCTTCTCCCATGGAAGGAATAATGGAAGAATTAAAGCCCTGCAAGCAGGTCTGTGAGCCTTAACCAGCACCCTTACAAAGCCAGAAAATGTCCAGGCCTCTCAGTCATTAAAGAGCACTGGACTGTGAGTTTGGGAGGCTGGTGCTTGACACTGCCTTTGCCATTGATCTGTAATGTGTCCTTGAGAAAATACCTTGTCCTTGTATATAATTGATGAATAAAGGGGGGCGGGAAGCTGGACTAGAAATTCTAGATTACCTGTAGACACTTATGAGCCTGTGATTCTAGGAGACTGCAAGGCTATCTTTCCGCACCACATCAAAAATTGTCCACAGGAGGTGAGGTTTCTGCAAATGCCACTCCCAGCCCTTAAGTGAGGAACTCAAGTGGTGGCAGAGCCCAGCTTAGATCCTCCTCCTTGCAGGAATCTCAGAAGCAGGTTTGTACCCCATCCTCCCTACCCTGCACTCCCTGTTAGAAGCAATCTTCTGCTGACAATGTTGCAGTCTGCCTTCCTCATTGGAGTTCATGGGAGAAAAGACCCCATATGCGTCTTCACCCGGTATCTCCACTGCCCGGCATAGGTATGGTCTCAGTAGTTACCCACTAAGCCGGGGTGGCGTGGAAGAATGCAAATGAATGAATAAATGAATGATAATATAGTTCCATGTGCTGGGGCAAGTAGAAAGAGAAGCCATGTGGTGGCAAAGAAACTTTCCCTAATGTCCGAAATGACATGACAGTGGCGGCCCCGAGGGTAAAACTACTCTGAGTGAATTTGTAACAGATGTTCCATTCCTGCCCTCAATTGCTGGCAGCCCTTCTCCCAGTTGAGACAAAAGTGTATTTTGGGTGGGAAAAGGCTCTCTCCTGTTCCCCAGGGGGCAGTCAGATAGCCCCTCAGGCAGCAGCTGGCTTTGAAGCATCATGTTCAGGGCCAGGGTGAGGGTGCGGAGCCCAGGAGCCTGGCACACATGCTGACTCTCAGAGCCTCCTTAATGCTTGCACCCGTAGCCCCTTGCTCACCTCACCTGGGACAGGCCCTCTACAGGTTTATAAAGAGCACACTAGACCTGGGACCAGATGAACTCGGTGCAGGTGGTGGTTTCACCCATTAGCAGCCAAGTGGCCTTGAGCTGGTCGCTCTGTCTCTCTGGCTGTCTTTTACCTCGTCTGTAAAATGAGGATGTCGCTATCCCAAAGGATTGTTAAGAGGAATAGTGAGCAGTGTTTTAAATGTGTCATCATAAATGTGTGAGCCCAGAGCGGTGCGTGGCACACAAGGCACAACGCTGTCGACAAATGCTACTTGAATCTGATTATTAGTTATATCATATGCACTGTGTCCCTCTTTATAGCCTCCATACCCCCAGCTAATACAAAAGGAGCAGGCACTGAGCTGGGTGGCCGGTGAAGGATGGAGTGGAAGGGTCACTGTTCAAGGGGCTGGCTGGGCAGGTCACGTTAGCACTCCCTGTGCCCAGCCAGGATCATTGCTGAGAGCCAACACTTTTTGCCAGTAGAGCTGCCACCTCTTTGCTTCTTTGCTAGTCTGCATTTCTGGCAGGAAGCCCCTGCCCTACCCACTTGGCTAAATCTCTGATTCCATAACGGCCCAGAGCTCTGTGCCTTCCATTAACAGCAGAGGGGGAAACACCTGTAGGGTGGCAGTTTCCATTCCACTGTGATCCATGGTGGATGCGAACCTCAAGATCTCCCAGGGAAGAACTCAACTTCCTTATTCATAAAATGATAATAGTGTAATAAAGCTCCCACCTGGTATGTAGTTGGTGTGTGATGCATATTTGTGGAATGAATGAATGAATAAATGAATGGCTTCCAGGTCTGTTGAGAGGATAACATTCTAGGTGAAGCTGTAGACAGGTGACTTGTCTCTCAGTCTAGTGTAGAACTGAAAAGCTAAGCTGGTCCTCCTGAGGGAGCTGTTTGTGTGGAGAGAGGGTGCTGTGGGTGGAAGGGGAGACTTCTGCAAGGGCTACATTCTGGAGAGAGCAGCCAAGGGGTAAAGCACCTCTCTCAGCCTTTCATAGCCTCTCCGGCCAGTCCCCAACTCTAGCTGTCACTTTCTGCCAGCTTATGTGATCCCAGGGGAAAGGTTGTTTCCATGGCAACACTCCATCCCCTGGAAGTCACCTTCTCTCCCCCATGAAACATGGAGTGGAGAGACAATAGCTTTTTGTTCTCTGTCTCCCAGGAGGCAGCTGGGTGAGAGGGGAAGGAGAGAGAAGGAACTCAGAGCGAAGGCATTGCTTTGTGTGCTGATGCCCTGATTCTGCCTGGCAGGAGGCACAGCCAGCGTGTCCCTGACTCCTGCTCAGTCCCTGTGAGCCTGGGTCTGATGACAGCCATGGGGACTGTCTTCTCCATCCTCCACTCAAATGCCAGATGCCATGGGGGATAAAAATGTCACCTTCATCGCATCTATTTGGTCTCCTTCCAAATGTCACTTCTCCTGACAGCCCCTCACCTGCAAACTAGGTGAGGGGCTCTGGGGTGCTTCATAGCTCTGGGCAGCACCCCTTCAATGATGGGCAAGAGGCTGCCACACTCTTTGGCTGTTCCTTTAGACTCTCATCAGAAACCTCCTATGAATAATTCACAACGGTAATCCTGGTGTCCAGCATGATGCCTGGTACATAATAGGTTCTTAAGGAGTATTTGTGGAATAATGGGATGCATAAACAAATGCATGCCATTCCTTCCCTGAGCCCATCCCTCTGCACAGGCATAGATTGAGGACAAGACCCCATATTAGGAACTCACCGTCTCCAAATGTCCCTACCACTCACTCATTTGTACAAATGCCTCCAATTCTTAACTCTCACTCAAGAACACTAGGAGATTAAAATGATGCAATGCTTGTAAAACATGAAAGTGGAGAGTATTATCAGTAGAGAATGAAAGTTTCCTCATTGTGTCTCTTTCAATCTATTCCTTAGGATCAATTGCTGGCTAAAATCAATGAACATTTATTGAGCATTTATAATGAACCAGGCAGTGTGCTAAATGCTCTGTGTGCATCCCCCTTGTGGCATCCTCACGGTGGCCAAGGGGTTAGGTGCTACAACGTCTTCCCAGTTTAATGAAGCCACTGGGGCTCCGAGAGGTGAAGGAGCTTGCCAAGTTCAAAAGTTTGGGGATTAATAAAACTAGGATTTGAATCAGGCACCTGTGCTCTCAGTGGCTCTGAGCCCATGCAGGTCAACTCCGGCCCTCTCCCACCAGACCTTACTTCCATGGAGTGTTCCACTGTCTGGAGTTACAGTAACTCAGGTTGCCTTCTGGGTATCTTCACTGGCTCTACCTCTGCTCAAAGCAAGATTTACTGGTGGAGCTGATCAATTAAGCAATCGTTGTTTATTGAATTCCTCTTCAGTTATTTAATATTTATTGAGCACTTCCCATGTAGCCAGTGCTTGTGCGATAAGCCATGGAGAATAGAAGGGAGGTATACCATTCAGCCTTCATCTCCAGGGAGCATGAGGTCTAGCAGGGGATTGGAGAAGGGGAGGCTGGCGATATTAAACCACAAAAGGAAATAAGTACTCAAATGTTAAATTAATCAGCACAAAGAGCATATTGAAAGGCAGATAGGGGACAGAGCTTTTCTGTTATTTAATATAGAGTAAAAATTATGAACATGGTAGGGCTTAATAGCCTTCAAAAGCAGGTTGGAATAGGCTAGGAAAAGGGTGGAGAAGAAGGCATTCCAAGTAGAGAGCAGCACCGGCTATGAGAATGAAGGAGCACAGGATGTTAGCACCCAGTAAAGCCTGATCTACTAGAATGGAGGGACTGGCCAGAGAGGCATTGTTATCTAAGCATTAAATAGGACACCCCAGTCTTGCTCCCTAGTACTCAGGACAGTGACTAGCATGGAATAAGCATTTATTATGTGTTTGATGAACTGAACTCAAGCAAAGGTAAATAAGAGAGTTACTGACTTGCAAGGAACTTAGTAATTAAATTCTCTCTCTCTTGAATACACAAACCTTGAATAATTATAAAGGCAGTGTTAATTAAACTACATTTCATTTTCAAAAAGTAATAGAAATCAGCTTTTAAAGCGTGTATGCATGTTTTGGGGACACCCTGTGTATATAGTTGATCCTTAAACAATGAGGGGTTAGAGGTGCCAACCCCCACCCTCCACTCAGTATAATTTTAACTAGCCAAAAACTTAGCTATGCCAGTTTTCCCTCAGAATCTCAGGGAATTGGTTCCAGGATCCCCTTGGATATCAAAATCGCAGGTACACAAGTTCCTTATATAAAATGACACAGATTAGTGTATACAAGTAGTCTTCCACATCCATGGACTCTCAACCAGGGATCAAAAACAGTACAGGTATGACCTGGCTGGGTGGCTCAATTGGTTGGAGCATCAGCCTGTACACCAAAAGCTTGAGGGTTTGACTCCCAGTCAGGGCAAGTGTGTAAATTACCGGTTCGAGCCCTGACCAGGGCTCATAAGGGAGACAACCATCAATGTTTCTCTCTCTCCCTTCCTCTCTCTAAAATCAATAAAAACATATCCTCATGTGAGGATTTTAACAAAACACAGAGTACAGGTATTTTTTTTTAATCCAGGTATAAGTGGACCCACTCTGTCCAAACTGTGTTGTTCAAGGGTCACTTAGAGCAGAAAACCAAATATACCAAGTGCTATTTATACTATAATAAAGAATTTTATTTCCATAAACATGGCAAACTGGATGTCATAACTCCCTCTTATGAGAAAATAAATCATATTTTTAAATACATGCACTGAGTTGTCAAGAAAGTAAGTAATGTTCTCAGAAGGAAAAAAAATGAAGTGAAAACACAGATCTGGAGATGTGAACTATGCTGAAGCCAGTGGCCATCCTCGGCTTCTGCCAGGCCCCAGTGACTGGGGGCCTTGTTCACATAGTCTATACAGGAGCAAGAGACAATCTGGACCCAACCAACGGGCCATGAGGAGTTGAGTTAGAAATCTCCACATGAGCCAAGGCCCTGAGGGATCTCACCCTTAATTAAAGACATGCTAGACTCATTGTGGGGTGCCATGGTGGGCCCTTTAACCTCATGGTCTCACTCTTACTGATGACTATACTGATCCTTGAGGTTTCTACCAATCAGTGACTGCACTCAGTGAATATCTAGTAACCCTCCAACGTCTAGGTAGTTCCTTTTCTTTTGTACACAGGCACCATGGTCTCTGGGGTTATAGGCCTCGGCATGAAGTTTGGGTAAAAAGATTTATAGTGCATATTGGTTGCAGGGATAGAGAATCTTTCCTTGGGGACACCTGATATTGACTTCAATCAAGAAACTCTGAATATATAAATTATGTTAGTCCTAAGAATCGGGGGAAATCATGAATTTTAGTGCCTGGATTTGGTTCACAAGACTTGGAATTATTTCAATTATTGTCCCTATAAACTAAATCATCTCTCTCAGTCCTAGAGAAATTATAATAAATTAGTTTCCACCAAAGACCCCTGTGTATTTAGCATTTGACTATCATTGTGGACCATGTTACATCTTTTTAGTAAATGTGTGCATTGTGTCTTCGTTAGCTAAGCTGTCACTCTTGCCTCAACCACTCCAGGATATCATCATCTCCACGGAAGTTATGGATGTGTCTACTATCATGTCCTCTCTACAGAGGTCAGGTGCTATCCAAGGAGGCTGGCACCCCTTCACCAGTGTGAGCCTCAGTTTTGTTTGTTTGCAGAAGCAGTGTCCTTTGAGCCCTCAGGAAGATAATAGAGGGAGATGAAAGGGTGTCACATGTGATAAATCCATTGCAAACTCCCTATGTCTTTTAAGACACTAGATTTCTTCCTCTACTTTATGTCAACAAAGTTCTGGCTTCTTCATTTAATGTAGTTTTACCTTCTCAGGTTACAATGAACCTACCAAGAACATTGTTAGAAAAGAATTTCCAATGTTTCTAGCTAACACATCATATTTTTGTTTTCCTTTTGGGTGGTGGATGTCACAACAATAAATTTAATTTTAAAAAAATGAAAAAAAAATTTCTTCTGGAAGAGATTCTAATAAGAAACACTTTCTAGGATTCTAACTCCTGTGATACAGGGGAAACTGCAGCAGAAGGAAAATGATCTGTGTTGCTGAAAGACAATTCAAAACATGAAAGAGAGAAGCTATCATTGTTCAAAGACAATAGTATCTACATAGAAGACACAAGAAAATCTACAAATCAGCATTTAGAAAAAGAATTTAGTAAGGTTGCTGGATAAAATATTAATATACAAATTAAATTTTGTTTCTATATATTAGCAAAATAGTGTTAGAAAAACTAAAACATTTACACTGCCACATTATTATTTGTCTAGTCATAGATCTACCAAAAGAGGTCTAAAATTTTCTGGAAAAAATTTTAAAATATTATTAAAAGATATTTAATTAGACCTAAACTTTCCATCCTGTCAGCAGGCTGTGCAACCAATGAAAGTGTAATATGCTAATGATATGCTAAGGCTGCTCAACCACTTGCTATGATGTGCACTGACCACCAGGGTGCAGACACTCCGGCCACTAGGTTAGCTTGCTGCTGGGGTCTGGCTGATTGGGACTGAGCAAGACAGCTCGACACACCCTGGAGCCTTCCCATGGCCCCTCCCTGGCTGGCCAACCTCCCACGTCCCTCCCCAGCCCTGATTGTGCACCTGTGGGTTCCCTCAGCCTGGCCTGTGCCCTCTTGCAATCCGGGACCCCTGGGGGGATGTCGGAGAGCCAGTTTCAACCCAACAGCAGAACGACCAGTCACTATGATGTGCACTGACCACCAGGGGGCAGATGCTCAATGCAGGAGCTGCCACCTGGTGGTCAGTGCGCTCCCAAGGGAGGAGTGCCACTCAGCTGGCAAGTGCAGTGGCAGTGGCGGGAGCCTCTCCCACCTCCACGGCAGCACTACGGATGTCCAACTGATGACTTAGGCCCACTCCCTGGGGAGGGGCCGCAAGAGGGCTCCCAGACTGTGAGAGGGCACAGGCCAGACTGAAGGACACCACCCCAAGTGCATGAATTTTATACAGTGGGCCTCTAGTTTAATAATAAATAAGGAAGAGCAAAAGACCAAGATAGATAAGATACTTCTAAATTAAAGATAGGACAAAGATTTTCTTTACCAGATACTAACTCTGTACTAATTAATTCAGTAATTAATAAGTGTTGCTATAGGTAACATATTTGTGGAACTACTACAGTAGAAAGTACAAAAGCAGATCTAGGCATACAAGAATTAATGAAATTTTATAGAAATAGCTTTGTACCAGAGGGGGAAAGTTTAATGTTTTCAGTAAGTTGTGCTGGTATATTTGGTCATTCATATAAAAAAAATTAAATTGAAATGTTACCTCACACTACAAAAAAGTCAAATCCAGATAGGTAAAGGTTTTAAATGTGAATGGTAAAATTGCATATGTTTTGAAGAAAGTTTCAGAAAATATCTTCTTAGCCTCAGGGTAGGGAGGATTTTCTTAAACATATAATAGAATTGGTACACTTGACTGCATTATAATTAAGATATTCTGTTCATCAAAAAGACCATTATAACAAGTCCAAAACTGAAATGATATTGTCATACAAACTGACAAAACATTAGTATTCATAAGATATAAGGAACTTTTATGAATTCATTTTTAAAAGACCAAAACTGCCAGTGTTGTTCAGTAGTTAAAGCAGCAGCCCAAACACCAAAGGGTTGTGGGTTAGATTCTGGTCATGGGCATGTACCTGCATTTCAGGTCCAATCCAAGCCCTAGTTGGGTGCATTTTGGAGGCAACTAATTGCATGTGTCTCTTTCATATCAATGTTTTTCTCTCTCTTTCTCCCCCTCTCCCTCCCTCCCTTCCACTCTCTCTAAAAAATCAATGAAAAAAATATCCTCAGGTGAGGATTAACAACAACAACAACAAAAAGACAAAAAAAAAAAAACAGAAATAGAAAGTTGGAGAAAGACTAGATAAGGCATTTCCCCTAGAAGAAAGCTGGTGCAGCCACAAACAGTATGATCAAGGACACTTAATCACATTAGTTAGTGGAGAAATGCAAACCAAACTCCTGTGCCATGAAATGACACAAGAAGCTTTTGAGTCTGACAAGATCAAGTGTGATCTGACAAAGCAATGGGAATTTTTTTTTAAATATATATATTTTATTAATTTTTTACAGAGAGGAAGGGAGAGGGATAGAGAGTTAGAAACATCGATGAGAGAGAAGCATCGATCAGCTGCCTCCTGCACATCTCCTACTGGGGATGTGCCCGCAACCCAGGTACATGCCCTTGACCAGAATCGAACCTGGGACCCTTCAGTCCCCAGCCCGACGCTCTATTCAGTGAGCCAAACTGGTTAGGGCTGCAATGGGAATTTTTTAAAATATATCTTTATTGATTTCAGAGAGGAAGGAAGAGGGAGAGAGAGATAGAAACATCAATGATGAGAGAGAATCATTGATTGGCTGCCTCCTGCAAGCCCCACACTGGGGATTGAGCCCGCAACCGGGCACGTGCCCTTGACCAGACTCGAACCTGG
The DNA here is from genome assembly GCF_000147115.1 of Myotis lucifugus. Taxonomy (NCBI): domain Eukaryota; kingdom Metazoa; phylum Chordata; class Mammalia; order Chiroptera; family Vespertilionidae; genus Myotis; species Myotis lucifugus. Next base: position 136,518 of record NW_005871832.1, on the reverse strand, counting down.
GACCCTTCAGTCCGCAGGCCGATGATGCTTTATCCACCGAGCCAAACCGGGTTGGGCAGCAATGGGAATTTTTATACACTGCTGAGGAGAGTGTCAGTTCATATAAATACTTGAAAAGCAGTTTTCCTTCCCCATAAGCCAACAATTCCACTTTTGGAGAAACTCCAATTGTGCAAAAATATTTATAACAGAAATATTTACAACAACAAATAATTGAAAAAATAAGCAAACCAAAAAAAAAAAAGAAAGAAAGAAAAAAAAATCTACCAACAAAAGAAGTTATAAATAAAGTGTGGTAATGTCATATAAGTGAAAAGAGATTAACCAGAGCTCTATCTATCAACATAAACGACCACTACAAATATACTTTTGAGTGATAAAGAGTACATAAATTCTGATTCAATCTATAAAATGTTCACAGATGTGCAGAACCAAACAATATATACTTTTCAAGTAAATATCTGTGTAGCTCAGAGCCTGATGATTATGAAACACCCCTGGACTATAGGACCTGAGCTAAGTGCATCCATCCACCCACATCAATCTATATAATCCCCCATTGTAATGATAACAACACCTACCAAGAGTGCACAGTAGGTGCTATTTAGGACTGAAACCAGGTCATGTGGCTCAAAGGCCATCATGGCTCTTTCCTCCGAACGATAGCCAACAATGTCGCTGCCTGATAGTCCACACCTCGCTCATTTGCTCATCTCTCGTCTGCCAGGCAACTTGTCTGCATCTCACCAACTGACTTGTGTGTGTGTGTGTGTGTGTGTGTGTGTGTGTGTGTGTTTGGTGTGTGTGGTTGTTTGTTGTTGTTACTCTCGGCAAACTCATACAATGTCTTGTCCCTAAACCCAGATTTTCAAGTCTATGGGGTTAGTTAGACTATGTCTTTTGTATTTTCTATATTTATTATGATGTACTGGCTTAGATGTCAAAGGGATTCTCTGTCAATCAATCAATTCACTAGGGATGAGCTAGGACAGTAGCTCATGGAGAACCCTCCAGGAGAAGGAATCAGGCACCAATGAAACCTCAGAATTAAAGGGTCCAGGGCAGGGGAACAAGGCACAGAGTGTAGCCAGTTTAAGAACCCATTGTGGCCCTCGAGTCAAAAAGTTTGCCCACCCCTGGGTTAGACTATGTCTTTTGTATTTTCTATATTTATTATGATGTACTGGCTTAGATGTCAAAGGGATTCTCTGTCAATCAATCAATTCACTAGGGATGAGCTAGGACAGTAGCTCATGGAGAACCCTTCAGGAGAAGGAATCAGGCACCAATGAAACCTCAGAATCAAGGGGTCCAGGGCAGGGGAACAAGGCACAGAGTGTAGGCAGTCCAGTTGTTTAGATAGGAGAGGACAAAGGTTCCTCTGAGAATCCAATAAAAGCTATGGACTGCCGGTCCAAAAGAACACATATCTATCTGCAAACACACAGAAACAAAACTCTATGTGCACATAAACCTCAAAAGAATAACAAACCTTGGGATACAGGAATGGCTTGGGTTTAGAGTCAAAAGTGCCCAGTGACGTCATGTTGCTTTAAGCACCAGCCCATCCTAATAAGAGAGCATGAGGCGAACTCGGCCTTAAGCTCCCCACTGGCCTCTGACAGTCCTGGATCTCCTTGGTCTGCTTGACTCATTTCCTAATAATAATAATAATAATAATAATAATAATAAATAGTAATTTATTATTATTATTATTATGATCATGAACTTTCTATTTCTACTTCTCTTCCAGCCAGGTATCCTTGTATGCTCCTCCAAATCTGGTTGGCTCCTGACTCTGCTTTTGGGGCACAGCTTCTGGGACTCCACTCCCTGTAAGTGGACACTCCCTATAGGCAGTGATTCCCTGTAGGCAGTGATTCCCTGTAGGCAGTGATTCCCTGTAGGCCTGTAGGTGGACACTTGACCGGGCCCAGCTTGGTGTCCAGGTTCTGCTTCCTTTCATAACCCAGCCTGGACCTCAGTGAGGGGTCCCAGCATCAGCACTTTCTCATTCTCTCATCATTTGAGTCATTTCTTTCATCTCCCTGAGGCTCAGATGCCTTGGGAGAGAAGGGGGGAAATGAAGGCTATCTTCTTGTTGAGAAGACTAATTGTAGAAATTGTGCTTGGTGAACTTTAACTTTAGGCCAATGTGAGCTGTTACCATGAAGCCAGAGTGCTGTGTGTGGGGCATGGAGCAGGGGAATGTGTATAGGGTGTGGGGAGTGGGGCTCTGAAAGAGAAAAACAGAGGGATGGACACATGTGCTGATTGAGGCCACCATTTCTTGTTTACAGCTTACACTGGATAAGACTGCTATATTATCATTATTATTATTATTATTATTATTATTATTATTATTATTACTAGAGGCCTGGTGCATGAAATTCATACACGGGGGTGTGGGGGTCCCTCAGCTCAGCCTGCACCCTCTCCAATCTGGGACCCTGCGGGGACCGCTGGCTCCTAACTGCTCGCTTGCATGCCTGCCTGCCTGATCTCCCCTAACCATCTCTGCCTCGGTCCCCGCCACTGTGGCTTTGTCTGATCTAATTAGCATATTACCCTTTTATTAGTATAGATTATTATTATTATTACCACCATCATTAATAGTAAAAATGGCTATGGGTGCCACGATTTTCCTCCAGATGTGGCAATGGATACTGCAAGTGATGCTAGAAAGATGGAGATGCTCTGAGGAGTGCTGACCAGAGCCTCTGTCCACCCCACTGGCTCAGCCTAGAGGGAACAGGAACAGCCAGCTCCTAAGCACATCCTGCCTGGGAGGGCTGGAGGGGTCAGAGAGAAAAACTAAGTCCCAAGAGCATCATCTAGTTCTCCTGTGGTGACCCTCACACTGCTTAACATCCCTTCTGACGGGTGTCGATTCCAAAGCTGGAAGAGACCAAGGTGCTGGCAGTGCCCAGAAAGATCTGCCTTCCTGCAATCTCACTCTGTCTGGTGATTATGAAGGCAGGTTCGGTACATTGGCCCTGGATTGCCCATTTTAGGATAATTGCAATGCTTCCTTTTTGGATCAACGACATGGGGGTGAAGGTGAAAAATGGAGTGCCTGTCTCACCTCCATATCCATGCTTCTACCTCCTCAGAGATGTTCTAGCAACTTCCTAGTTTTATGACTCAGTCAATCCCTTCTGTACATGGCAGACCCAGTTCCCACCACTGGCCCAATCACAGGTCGCCTTCCTGGTTTCTCCAAAGATCTTCCCTGCCTCCTGGCTTTGGGAGTGGAGGCTGTGTCTTCTACCCTGATTCTCTTTTCCACTACTAACCCCTTATGTTGCCTGGCTTACTCCTCCCCCACTCCCTGCCCAGTTATTCTCCATGCATCTTCTCTGGAATCTAATCCTTTAGGTTATTGTGGCCAACAATTGATGGTAACTGTTATTAATGAGCTCATATTAACCATCATCTGTAGAGCAAATGCTAGCTGGGAAGCCATCTGCTAAGCATTATGCCTGCATTATCTCAACCTTACAACTCTCCTGAGTTAGACCTGCTGTCTTGCTTTTTGCATTGCAAACTCTGTGGTTCAGAGCATTGTCTAAAGTAAACTGTAGTACCAGGGCACCAACTCCAGACGTCTGACTCAAAATCTTCACCTCTATTCAGTAGTTCTCATCATGAAGGATATGCAGCCTCTTAAGAAAATAAAATTCCCTGAGGATCCCCTCCAGTGATAACATAGCCTGAAGCTAGCCACAAGCATAAAACTAGGCATTAATTTATTATCATTAACCTCTGAAATAAGCCATAATAACAAAAAATCTAAAAATCTCAGTGGCAATATAACAACAAAGGTTTATTATTTCTCTCATATTACATGATATACAGGTAAGTGGGGAGGTGATCGGATCCAGCCGCTGCCATCACAGCATCAGTCACGGACTGACAAGAAAAAAGAGCACACCCAGGCGAGGAATGTGAGGAGCATTTTATCTAGTATTTGTACTATTTACAAGGGTGTAGCTAGAGGTAAGGAAGCCAAGAAGTTATAATGTAGAACCCAAGGGCTAGTAATGACTAGCTACCCTCACCCTGTAGGGACAAGGTGGACAAGCAGTGACCCGAACCTGGAGGACTCTTGCAGCCAATCCAGGTGACCCACAGAGAAGGAGCCTGGGCTCTTCCTAATTCAGCCTTCTTCTCCTCCTGCCCTCTGGTTTCCTGCCAGGACTTTCCATTGGCTAAACCCAAGCAGCAGTTAGAGGGTTGGGGAGACCATGGTTCCAGTCCCAACAGTTCTGCCTCCCAGGAGGCACAGAGGAAGTTGGAGAAACAGAGGCAGCAGAGCACTGGTAGACACAGCCCGATCCCAAATGCTGCTAGAGGCAAAGAGAGCCCTGGAGGGAACCACACTGCAATGAAAGGCTGTGACTCCATCACTCTGCGTTCCCGCGCACAGGCCAGAATGAATCAGGTGCCCACTCACCAGACGAGACCCCAAAGTGCCATCCTGCCATGTGTCCAGGAAGAGAGAAGAATGGATGTTTGTAAGCAGCCTTGAAGGCTGCCACAAAACCAAAATGAATTTGCAGATTAAATACAAAGAAAATTACAATTAAAATTTACAGAATTAATTCAATGTTTCAGTCGCTATTGCTTGCTAAAACTGAGTCACCCCCCAAGGACATAAATACACCTAACGGGTGCTTTGCATTTGGCCTGCTTCTGTTTCCATGGGCCGTGTGACAATTTAATTCTTCCACTAATACACCAGCATCCATGAAGTAATGTGGTTTCTACTTGGCAGGAGCACACCATTTACGTTGTAATTTCCCCTCTGTTCTTCTCTCACTAGGCTACATCAGTTATTGTAGTGCTAATTGTTACTGACACAATCACAGTGCAAAGGCAAATGTGGGCAATGAATTCAGCGGTTGGTTATAAGGTAGTTATCTATACATATGATCCGGAAAATGTTTTATTAATTTTCTTTGTATTATCACTGAATTGAAAATAAAGTTAAGCAATTCTCATAGAGAAGTCAAAGACTCCTTAGAAACACAACTTCTTTGTGTCCTTTTTATTTCCACTTTCTTGGCCCCGGACAGGTGACAGGACCGGTAGAGGTTGTAATGCCCTCGTGCACCTGGGAGGTGTACCTCTTGCTGCTCTGGTTCTTGCTCTTCTGCTTTCTCACTTCTCCTCCTGGTGCTCTCATGTTTGGGATCCTTGGCTGTTCTGTATTTCTCTCAAGCTGCTTCCTGGCTTAAGCTCATCCAGAAGGTTCTAGCCTCATCCATGCCCATCAGCCCTGCAGCCTTGGATGCTCTCACCACTCTTTCCAGCCCCAAATCTTTCAGGTGAGCCCTGGGTGGTCACACTCTCAAAATTTCTTCTGTCGTAGAAAACAAGCTGAGGTTTGCTAAGAACATGTTCTTACTTTGTACAACTCTGTCATCTGATGTCACTTTCTCACACTTCTGTGACCCAGAAGCCCTGGTCATGTTCCTAACCTGGGGGCCTCTGTTTAGGCCTCAAGGGGTCTCAATCTCCCAAAATTGTGTGCAGCATTTTTATGTTTAGATATTCATGTACATCTTTTTCTGAGACTAGGGTGTCCAGAATTTCATCAGATTCTCAAAGCGTCCTGGGATCTAACAAATACTGATGTCTATTGTCTTACAATAAATACCCAGTTAGAACTTCATAATACACATTTCCATTTTATAAGCAACTTATCTCTACTTATGTTAAAGTTAAAATGCTGTATATAAGATCCTGCATTTGTATGTTTGCTCCAGAGTCTATGGCAACATGGGGCTTTGCCCCAAATGTGTAGAGTGCAGTCTATGGCAAATACTGTCCATGGTGTAGTGACAGCCGGGCACCCCATAGTCCTTCCTGAAATAGCCTGGTTTTAATTGGGTCTTCATTCTCAAGTGGGCTGATCAATTGGCTTCCCTTAATACTGGTGGTTAACCTTGATTGACCTAAACTTTATTAGTATTCTGTTGCTTCAAAACAAGTTACCACAAACTTAGTGGCTTTTAATAATGCATGTTTATGACGTCACAGTTTCTGTGAGTCAGGAGTCAAGACACAGTTTAACTGGGTCCTCAATTCTGGATCTCACAAAGCTGCAATCATGACATCAGCCAGGTACCTTTTCACCTGGAGGCCCAAAAGGAGAAGAATCTTCCAGTCTTGTAAGAATTCATTTCCTTGCAACTGGGAAAAATAGGCTTTAGTTCATTGTCGGCTGTTGGCCCAAGGTCACTCTTAGCTCCTGGATGTCACCCACAGATCCTGGCTTTCTCAGTATATCAGTTAACAACATCCAAACAAGGAGAATCTCTAGGGATAGAGGCCTATATAACATGATATAATCCTACATAATAAAAGCCCAGAAGCCATAATGGCAGAACAACCAGAACAACCACTTGACCAGTCACTATGAGGTGCACTGACCACCTGTCAGTCCCTTTCCCTGGCCAGCAGGCTCCCATTGCCCGATGGCAAATGAGGACCTGGGGGTGGGTGGCAGGGAATGTGGGTGGCGCCAGGTCAGGCCCCCGCCCCACCAGTCACCCCACACACAGAGGGCGACCCACAGCAGGGGTGGGGCCCGTGAGTGGGCAGGAATGGCCAACCTCTTGGTCTCTTCACCTGGCCGGCAGGCTCCAATTGCCTGATGGAGAATGGGGACCCAAGGGTGGGTGGCGGGGGATGCTGGCGGAGCCAGTCCAAGGCCCCCACCCCGCTGGTCACCCCACACACAGAAGGTGACCCATGGTAGGAATGGGGCCACAAGCGGGCAGGACAGGCCGGCCTCTTAGTCCCTCCCCCCAGTCGTCAGGCTCCGATCACCCGATGGCAAACTGGGAACCCGGATGGGTGGCAGCGGGGGACCCACTGCTGGCAGCTGAGGAAGATGTTCCTGATTGCAGGCTAGGCCTAGTAACCGTACCCACGCAGAATTTCATGTGCTGGGCCTCTACTATAACTATAAAAGTGACATTCTATCACCTTTGCCATACAACAATGGCATCATATATACATTGCCACATTCTATTGGTAAGAAGAAAGCCACATATCCCTCCCCCACTCAAGGGAAGATTTTCCAAGAAGGGCATGAATACCAGAAGATGGGGATTGTTGGGATTCCCTGAAGCTTTGTGCACCACACAAGCCAATCAGATCATTCTCGTCCCCCTTGACAGTGAGTGGCATGAGCATGTGACCCACTCCTGGCCAATGGGAGCCCAGAGATGTATGGCAGAGCCTGCTGGTCCTCATCAATATCCATATTCCCTCTTCTTCTGGGCAGAGTTAGACTATATTCTCCAGCTGTTTGCATGTGGGGGAGGCTGTACAGCTAGTTATCACTATGTAATGGGAATCGAAGTGAGGTATGTAACTTTCTGTGTCTTCCCCATACCATCTCTCCTCCCACTCACAGGCCAGATGCAGGAGATCCAGCAGGTCATTCTCAGGCCCTGGAGGATAGCCAGCCACTAAATAGGAGCCTGGGCCGCTGAGTGTCTGCATGGAGCAGAGCATTCTCCCCACCCGAGTCAACATGAATCAGACAATGGTCATGAGCAAAAAAAATAAACCTTCATTTTGGAATTTTGGAATTTCCTGGTGTTTGCTGCAACAGTGAGCCCATGCTGGTTAATGCAAAAGGCTTCTGTAAAGGTTTTTCTCTCCCTCCTGAAAAATGCTGCCTGGGGAATGAGAGGAGAGGTCTTTCCTTCAGTTTCTTTAATGACTGTCACATGTGCACCTTCCATAGAATAGCTACAGTCTCTGGAATTCTTGTTATATGACATAATAACATTTCTTTAATCTTTCATTTACATTGGTTGTAACATCCATTATTTTTAGGTGAAAGCATCCCATTTGATATGTAAGTCAAGCTTAATTCTTTTTTAAAAATATATTTTATTGATTTTTTTTTACAGAGAGGAAGGAAGAGGGACATGCCCTTGACCGGAATCTAACCTGGAACCCTTCAGTTCACAGGCCGATGCTCTATCCACCGAGCCAAACCGGTTAGGGCAAAGCTTAATTCTTAATAGCCTGTATCTTCTCTATATTTACATCATCCCCAATTATCTAATACTTAGCTACCTGGTTTCTGTGATCCACATACATCAAACATATTCATGTTCAGAAAACTGAGCCCGAGCCCACTGTCTTATCAGCTGATGCATAACAACGTACTTCCTCAGGGTTCTGTAATAATGCCAGTGTGCTGGGAAAGATAACACATCCAGGGGTTATCAGACCCTAACGCCTTGGCATACATGAATTGATCAGATCCTCTATTAAATCTCCTTTGGAATCCTTGGCCATTTCTCTCCATCTCATACGGAGCTAGCAGAGCCAGTCCAGAGACATTATCCTCAGGGTGTGGTCAGGCGTGGGGAAGATAGCTCTGGTCACCTAAGACTGAGCGCCTCCTTTGGGGGAAATACACGTGGAAAGACAGAACGGTAAATTACTTTCTCACTAACAGTCATAATCCGTTGTGCTGGGGTTATAGGCCAATCTCCTTCAGAGATCGGAGGCAAGAGAGGCCTGGGTGACTGCCTGCCGGATCTCATTGGGCGCTTGGCACAATCGGTCTATAGGATCTGGTGGACGTGACTGCTGAGACAGAGGGAGCTGGTGGGCAGTGTGGCTGAGGGACTGGTACTAATGGGCGGAAAGGCTCCTGCTGGTGGAGGGTCTTTTGTAAAGTTCATGCAGAGTGGGAAGTCCTCCCTGTTACACAACCTGGGCTACCAGAGGAGGGCCAGAGGGTGTGGTTTCCCAGGTGAAATATACCTCCGCTCCTGGGAGATAGAAAGGTTGTCAGGAGAGAGAGGAAAGAGAGAGATCCATCTCCCTCCCTCCCTTCCTTCTTGCCTCCCTGTATATCTCCTTGAAGCACTCTTAGAAAAAACTGGGGCTGTTGGATTTTACCTGCGGCGCTGCAATTGATAAACTATGTAACAAAGTAACTTTCTTGTTCTTTCTCTCCCTCTTGATCATCAAATGCTTTGGGGGTTCTTACTCTGATAAGGCAGGCTTTGTGCTAGTCACTGGGGATGAGCAGAAAAGAAAATGATTCCTTTTTACAAAATTAAATTGGACCAGATGATCTCACAAGTATATTTTACCTACTAGGTTTGCCTACGTGCCTCTCCTTCAAATCTGGAGTCCCGACTTGCTTCCCCAGGGCTCTCCCACTGCTCCTGGTCTCCTGAATCCCCCCTTTGGTCTATAAGCAAAGGACATTCCAGCTTTTCCCCTCTTCCTCCCTTCTCCAGTGCATCAAATCCAGGCTGCCCTGGGTGCTGTGCTCATTCCTTAGTCAGCATGCAGCCACTAATCCCTTAATGTAACCTGAGCAGAAGTATAAATAACTGTTTGACAATCCCTCAGTATTTGATCCTCCCAAATAACATTTGCATTTTCATTAGGGTCTTACATGGTCTGGTGGCTTTCTTTTTTTTAAAATTACAAAGTAATTTAAGTTTTTTAAAATTTCAAATATGATAGATACAGATATGTTTATGTAGAACTAGGTAGAGATGTGGATTTATACGTTCACGCAACTGCATAAATGTGATCGGATTGTACATAGTTTTTATATAAACTGTGAATTTTTTTCCATTTTTTCTTTATTTCCTGCTTAGTTTCTCTTCCTCCTCTCCAACGCCTTCTGTACTAACAATCCTCAGCCACAGACTTCTTCCATGAGACCATGGAACCCATTTTAGCCTATTATGTACCCTTCCATGTTTCTCTATTTGTGTATACTCAAACAAGTGTGTGAGAATATATGTAAAAGAATGTTTGTGGGAACGTTGTTGTCAGTGGCAAAAACACTAGAAACAAAGTGAGCATCCAACAGTAGAGAATGCTTGAATAAATTCTGGTACGACAACGTATTTCCAGTAGGCTAGGCTGGGTGTTGATGTGCAATAAATAATTCCAGAATTGAAGTGACTTAAAACAATAATAGTGGGTTACTTACTCAATTACATGCCCAATTCAAGCCAGGAAGGAACCTCTACTCCTCAGGGTTATTCAGGGACCCAGGCTGATGGAGCAAACACAACCTTGAATATCGGTGCTGCTGTGCCAGAGGAAAACAGTTCTGGAGGTTCTTGTACCAGATGATTAAATGTTTCAGCCCAGAGGTCATAATTCGATGGCTAAAAATAGTTACAGGCCCCATTCAACCACAGGTGAGCCAGGGAATGAAGTTCTCCCATGTGCCTGGAAGGAAAGGAAACTAAAATATTAGTTTCAGTCTAAGGACTGCCACACACTCCATATCCTATTATGTATCTGTAAAGAAAGAAGAAGTGGTACTTCTATACCTAGCAACCTGGGGGGATTGTTGAGTGACTAAACCACAATGCAGATAAATGAGTCGAAGAAGATCTCTCTTTTTTTTTAAGCAAACAGTGGCTCAAACATCCCATGGCCCAACAACTGCACTTCTAAGTATTTATCTTTAAAAGTCCAAAACACTAATTTGAAAAAGGACATGCAGCTCTATGTTCTTTGCAGCATTATTTACAATAACCAAGGTAATGAAGCAACCTAAGTGCCCATCAATAGACAATTGGATAAAGAAGATGTGGTACATATGTACAATGGAATATTGCTCAGCCATGAAAAGAATGAGACCTTACTGTTTGCAACAACATGGATGGACCTAGAGCAGTGATGGCAAACCTATGACATGCATGTCAGAGGTGACACGCGAACTCAGTTTTTTGGTTGATTTTTCTTTGTTAAATGGCATTTAAATATATAAAACAAATATCAAAAATATAAATCTTTGTTTTACTATGTTTGCAAATATCAAAAAATTTCTATATGTGACAGGGCACCAGAGTTAAGTTAGGGTTTTACAGAATGCTGACACGCCAAGCTCAAAAGGTTCGCCATCACTGACCTAGAGGATACTATGCTAAATGAAATGTCAGACACAGAAAGACAAATACCATATGATCTCACTTATTATATGTGGAATCTAAAGAACAAAATAAATAAACAAAACAGAAACAGACTCATAGATACAGAGAACAGACTGATGATTGTCAGAGGGAAGGGAGGTTGGGGGCTGGGGAAAGTAGGTGAGAGGAGTTACAAAATAATTGGCAGTTATAAACTAATCAGGGGATGTAAAGTATAGCATAAAGAATATAGTTGACAATAATGTAATAACTGTGTATGGTGGTGACTAGATTTATCAGGGTGACCATTTCATAAGTTATATAAGTGTCTAATCACTATGCTGTACACCTGAAACTAATGTAATATTGAATGTCAACTGTAATTGAAAAATAAAAATAAATAAAAGGAAAATTTCTCTCTATATAGGTTGGCTTGTGTTTATAAGGATACTAGAGGCCCGGTGCATGAAATTCGTGCACTATAGGGGTCCCTCAGCCCAGCTTGCACCCTCTCGCAGCCCGGAACCCCTCGCTCCTTACTGCCTGCCTGCTTGCTGCTCCTTACTGCTCAGCTCGCTGTTCCTTAGCACTGCCATGGAGGCAGGAAAGAATCCCACCACCACCGCTGCGCTCGCCAGATGTGAGCCCAGCTTCTGGTTGAGTGGCACATCCCCTGTGGGAGCACACTGACTACCAAGAGGCAGCTCCTGTGTTGAGCGTCTGCCCCCTGGTGGTCAGTGCACATCAAAACGACCAGTTGTTCTGCCAGTTGTTCTGCCAGTAGTTCCGCCGGTTGGTCAATTTGCATATTAGGGTTTTATGATATAGGGATATGTATACCTGTTTACCTAGTTATTATCATACATCTTAAGCATCAGAATTACCCTGGGTTCCCTTGGTTAGATGTTAGGATTGATGGCTTCTTACCCAGATCTGCTGAATCAG